>NW_020954569.1:78432066-78474919 GCF_900497805.2 Vombatus ursinus | reverse complement strand
TCTATCTATCTATCTATCTATCTATCTATCTATCTATCTATCTATCTGTCTGTCTGTCTGTCTGTCTGTCTGTCTGTCTATCTATCTATCTATCTATCTATCTATCTATCTATCTATCTATCTGTCTATCTATCTACCTATCTGTTTATGTGTGTACATATATAAAATATATATATGCACGCACATACATATATAAACATATAAAAACTGGGAGGCAGTTTTGTGTAGTGGAGAGTACCAGATGGAGTAAAAAGACTTGAATTTGTGCGAAGCTCTGTTTGAACTTGGGCAAATAATTTAATTTTTCTGAACCTCAGTTTCCTCATCTGTAAAATGGGAATACTAATTTTGTCACTACCTACTTCTCAGGATGATTGTGTGGATCAAATGCCATAATGTCTGTGAAATACTTTGCAACCACGAGGCACTATGTAAATATAACTGTAATTATTTGCAGTTGTTATTCCAAAGTTGCTCATCAGTATACACAATTTGGTTTCAGCTTCTCTTTACTTCCTTTTGTGATATATGTCTTACTTGCCTTATTTGCTAAATGAGGGGGTTTGGACTAGATGATCTCAAAGATCCTTTTCAGCTCAGTTCTGTGACCTTTCTCCAAAGATTGGCTACTTAACATAGTCATATGATAACACAGCTACTAATCAGAGATGAGACACAGATACACAGACCAGAGAGAGCACTATGGCTTTCTCACCGATTTCTTTTTCTCTGATTCTTCTCCCTGCAGTCACCACAAGATTAACTGTTCAAGCATGGCTTTCATCATACCACTCTCTAAGTTTAATAATCTACAGTGACTGTCTCCTCATTTTCTGTCATGTCAAATCCAACCTTGTTAGCTTAGCATTTAAGGTCCTCCACAGCTTGACTGTGCCTTACCTATGCAACTATTTATTCTTCAATACAAATATATCCTTCATTGCAGTCAGGTCAGTTAGTTTCCTTGTTGTTCTCCTGTACCATGTTTAGTCTTTCCCTTGAAATTTGTTTTATCCTATTCTCCCTGCCTAAAATCCTTCGTGCCCTCATCTCTGTCAATCTAGGATCTGTCTACTTTTCAAAGTGCATACTATGTCCTGCCTTCTTTATGAAGACTCCCTGGAATATCTCAACAAATAACAATTTCTCCTATCCTTGAATCCCTCTTGTGCTTATACCACACAATCGATCACATGGTTTGATGTTGTCTTACTTTTTCTCTAATTGTTATATGTGCCCCAAACAGAATAAGCTCTGTAGGGGCAGGACCAGGGTCCTCTCCTTTTCTTTTTTAACCTTCAGTGCTTGCCTAGTGCTGGCATAGAATAGCTTTCCGTGTTATATTGAAAAGGGCGCTGAAGACAGAACACCTGGGCTACCGTCTCAACTCTGCTACTGAATAAACTGTATGACATTGGGCAAGTCATTTAAAATTTCTGAGCTTCAGTTTCCCTTACCTGTAAAATTGGGATGCTAATACGTGTAGTACCTTCCAAGGTTGTTGTGGTGAAAGTGCTTTGTAGACAACTAAGTGCTTTATAAACACTATCATTTGATAACAACAACAACAAATAATAAACCTGCACCCTGATTCAGGCAGGGTATTGTAGTTAAAAATTACCTTTGACTCATGCATGGATGAGATCAGATCAGGAATGTAGAAAAAGATTAACTTTCTAAGGGATTATGTAAATTGGAACAAAGGTTGCTCCCCAGAAATCCCTGATCTCTGACCTGGGTTTTTCAGCAGTCTCTTTTGGCAGTTAGCATATACTGCTTTTATTTGTTAGTTTTCATTTTATAGAAATCTCCTTCTGCCCACCCAAAATGTGAACTCCTACAGGGCAGGGGCCATACCTTATACTTCTTTTAAGTCCTCGGTACCTAGGACAGCTCTTTGCACTCAGCACTCAATAACAATTCATTTCTGTGGGTGCTGCTTATGAATTGATCAAGAATCCTTACCCAAAAGGCAATAAAAGGTACATAATACCCTAAGGATGTTACCAACAAGGAAAAAAAATAGTCATAATAGCTGGAAATAACCCACAGAATATTACTGCAATGTAAGATACAAATATGAAGAATACCAAAAAATGAGGAGACATACATATAAAGTGATATAAAGTAAAAAAAGAAAAATTTAGACTGAAGAACATACACTGACTACAACTAAAACAAAGTCTAAAAAAATACATTGAAGAGGCAAAAATATGAAAGTAAAAAGGACATTTCTGATATTTTGTTAAAGTTGATTTTCATATTTTAAAATGCTATAAATAATGGGATTCATGATTTTATGGTCAATCATTTTAAAAATTGTATCTGAAAACTTGTTTTTGTTGATGGGTTACTAAGTTCAAAAAAAAATTTAAAGCAAGATAAAAAAATCAGTTTCCTATCAGCACCCACCCACTCTGTCACCATTTTCTAGGACACAAGGCAAATGATACAACTGACCTGGCCCATTCAAAGAGAAAAACACATGAAAACTGGTTAGAGGAAAGGAAAATGTTCAATTTCCTCATCTGTAAAATCAAAGAATTGGACTAAGTGATTTCTAAAATTCTATGGTGCTACATAGAACTCATTTCCTTGGGGAAACTGACCAAGCCTGAGATTTGGTATCGTTCTATCCATTAGACAGAAACAAGATTTCTCTTCACCCTTAAAGAATATTGCTTTCAGTTTCATTGAATCCTCCAGTGGCCATAGGGCAAGAGTTCCATCTCCATCATCAACAAACTGACCTGACGTGGTTTTCTACATCTGTATTGAGTAATAACTGATATTTTTTCCCAAAGTCAATTTAAGACCTGGAGCTTCATTGACAAAATTCTTGATAGATGAAGTGATTTTTGACCTTGTCCATTTTGCCTTATCTGGGTATCATGAGCACAGAGGTCCTGTCTTTGATGTCCAGTTTCTTTACCTGGTCCAAAAGACTACAAATACAGGAAAGGGCTGTGTTGGTGACTGACTGACTAGTATAGTGGAAAGACTGGTTTGAATCCCAGATTACTAGTCTCATGACCTTTTATGAGGCTTTAATCTATCTGATCCTCAGTTTCTTTCCTTGAAAGATGGAGGATATATTTTCTGGTGTGGATTGGAGCCTGGTCTCTACACCCCCATTAACTTTTCACCAAATCTGCTATCAAGTAACATTCTTGGAATGATTTTCCCTATGACTGATTCCCATTATCTAATAAGTAATTGAAAGGGCTCAAAATCAGGGAGACAAATAATAGCAAAGATGTGGATAAACCACAAACTAATACATACATACATACATATATACATACATACATATATACACACATGTATATATGTGTAAGGTTATAAATGTCTCCTAAATAATCAGTTATTTCACTGGAAAAATCTTCATACACATCATTAAAACACTGACCCTAGTAACAGCTTTATGCTTTGCTTCTATCTAGGCATTTTGGCTCCATGGCTAGTATTTGTTAATATTGTTTCTGCAACTAGATTATAAGCTCCTTAAAGGCAGGGACTATGGTTTATCTTTCCCCTTGTCCCACAGAGCAAGATGTTGGTGCTGAAGCAAAAATTATCATTGTGACTGGCATTTTGCTTGTGCTCAAAAATTAATAGTGCAAGGTGAGATAATCAAGTATCTCATGAATATATTTTGTATTACCTTAGGCACCTGAAGAAATCTAATCCATCAACTCCTTTCTTTGCTTTTCCAAGAAAACATGTGGAACATCTTTCCTTCCATTTAATTACAGCCTCCTTTCACCTTCTGGACTTAGTAATAATAAAAATGCTAACATTGACAGGTCCTCCACCAGTTCATCAATTCACTGAACAAAGAGCTAACATTTAGATTACCAGGGGTTAAATACAGGTTTTTAGATGGTCTAAAACCTGTGTGATTCTTGGGACCTTCTTTCCCTAATTCTATCACTCTGTCCCCATCACTGCAGAAGAAGAAAAGGAATGACAATAAATCTGAGGACTCTTTTGTATTTCTTTACCTTGTAGATTGACAGATAAAAAAGACATTTAATGGTCAACTTATTGGTAATAAGCCTTTTTATACATAACTAGGTTGATTCTCAGTCAACCCAGTTTGTCTCTTGGAACATACTAAAGGCTTCCAGCTTGATAAAATCTGCCAAAACTCAAGCTCTTTTAACATAGCTTTTGAGAGCTCATGACACAATGAGGCATGTGAGGTATTTTATGGTGAGTTGGAAGATATTATTGATGGTAAGAATTAACCAACATTGTAAAAATGAAATCAGCCATATATGAACAGATAAGAAATGGTTGGTTATTGATGTGTAGTCATTCATTTTTTCTTAAACATTTTATTTTTGGGGGCAGCTAGGTGGTGCAGTGGATAGAGCTCAGGCCTTGGAGTCAGGAGGACCTGAGTTCAAATCCGTTCTCAGACAACACATGACACTTAATAACTGTGTGACCCTGGGCAAGTCACTTAACCCCAATTGCCTAACAAAAAGCAAAAAAAAAAAAACCAAAACATTTTATTTTTTACTGATATCTTTTGCTTTTACAAAATGAGCCAGATTTTTTTTAAGCTATAAAAGATTTTTTTAAAAAGTTCAGCAAAACCAATCAGCAATATCTGACAGCACATGTAACATTCCACACCCATAGTACCTCCCCTCTTCAATGAAGGGAGGGGGAGGACATTTTCTATTCTCTAATAATGATAACAAGGAGGGCCAAGCTTGCTCATTATGATTACATTTCATGGATTTTCCATTTTTTTTTTACCATTTATATTGCTGTGATCATTGTGTATATTGTTTTTCTGTTTCTGCTTAGTTCATTCTTCTGTAATTCATGCAAATCTTTTTATCTTCATATTCATTGTTCCTCATAGAGAAGTAATATTTCTTTGAATTAATGTAGCATAATTTGTTGCAGCCATTCCCCAGTTGGGCCCCAGGGCTCCAGTTTTGTTTCCAGGCATTTGCTACCACAAAAAAAGGTGCAATGAATATTGTATATACATTTTTGTACCCCCCCATATACCACACACACACATATATTTAAACACACAAACACATACATATATATATAATGGGCCCTTTCTTTGACCTTGGGTTATATCCAGGGTGATTTCTACATCAAAGAGTTATGGGCCTTTTAATCACTTTTTTTTTCCTTTTTGGTGAGGTAATTGGGGTTAAAGTGACTTGCCAAGGGTCACACAGCTAGTAAGTGTCATGTGTCTGAGGCTGGATTTGAACTCAGGTCCTCCTGACTCCAAGGCCAGAGCTTATCCACCACGCTGCCTAGCTGTCCCTCTTTTAATCACTTTTTAAACATAATCCTAAATTACCTTCAAAAATTGTTAGACAAATTCACAATTTATAGCAGTCATTTTTAAATAAACTATATATGTGCAATCAGACCAGAAAGACAATGTGTAAAAATACATCAGCTCCACCTTGATCTACTCAAACAGGCTATTGATACACATGCATATAAAAGAAAATAAATAATAGTAAAGACATAGGTTTTGATTATCATGATTTCCTAGAGAAGTTTAATAAAAAGAAGCCACTGTAATGAAAAGGTTAAAAGAGTCCAAAAATCTTAGTCAATAAATATTTCATATCTCTTGTCATAATCTCTGCAACATTTTCTTGGGATACAAGTTTATTTATAAAACATTATGGAGGAGGATGGAATAAGAGTATTAATAGTATAACCTCCTGAAACAACAAAAATTGATGGAGAAAATTAGTCTATAGAAAACATGGCATGATATCCAAGATAACCTGATCACTTCAAGAGCATTTATAGAGAAAACTGGAAGAAACATAACAAGTAGATGGAAAAATAGGACAGATTTACTGGCATTTTTATAAAGATTCACCTTTACTGTTGCAGACAGTACCGCCATCACAGTCAGCCTACAGTAACTGTTGTGTTATATAAAATGGGGGTTAAATGGCTAACATCGATAAAAGTGATTAGATGAAACAAAGCATCAGGATAAATTCATGTTGCGGGTGACACAATTTTGAAAACTTTGAGGTACCAGTTTTAAGATATTATCCAATGTGAATATACCAAATGATTGGGGGAGGGGTAGGACTCACAGTATTATTCCCCCCCACCAAGCAATCAAGAAGACATCAGCAACTGCTAAGCCATATACCTGCCTTCTAATCTCAGGAAAATCTTTACAAGAATGTTCTACAAATGTAACAGGGGTAACCTAGATGAAAATATAAAAGGGAAATAGGTAGAATTGCAGTTAATTTTCTACTGTAAGTCATCTGGCATTTATTAAGGACTTACTATATGCCAATCACTATACCACATGAAGGGAATACAAATACAAGCAGAAAGAAAGATAGTCCCTGCCCTCAAGGAGTTTATATTCTAATAAGGAAAGATAATATGTAAAAATACATTCAGTGCCAACTTGGTCTAGATGCCTGGTTGTATGGAATAGGAGCATTCTTCCTTCCTTTGCCCGTACCCCCCTGTCTTAATCACTGGCATTTCACTAACGGGTTTATCTACCACCTACACAATCATCTGTCTGTACCACTTGTGGAGGGCCATGGCACTTGGCTAAACAGTTTTGCATTGATTACATGGGCAACGGGGAGCCCTTGAAGATTTATAAGACTGATAGTAAAATAGAAAACAATTGAGGAGGCAGTATGAAACCTTGACAGGAGGAAAGAGAACAATGGTTGGGTTGCTGTGGTAGTCTGATTCTAGTTTGCAGGTTACTGGTGATGCTTGAAATTGTTCAACCTCTCCTCCTGGGACTTCAGATGCATCTTTGGCCTTCAATGAAAATTGAAGTGGAAGATTTCAGGTGTCAAAGTGGAGGGATTTGCCCTCTTCCTTTTCTTTCTAATCATTCCTAAGACTCACAGTATTACCTTTCTCTTCCATTGCCATATCACATTTTTGTTTTGGTTTTGGAGGCAATTGGGGTTAAATGATTTGTCTAGGGTCACACAGCTAATAAGTGTCTGAGGCTGGATTTGAACTTAGGTCTTCCTGACTCCAGGACAAAGCTCTATCCATTGTGCCACCTAGCTGTCCCCACCATATTACATTTAAATCAATCTGAATTCAGCCAGAACCCAGCAGCCAGATGGTCTGATGATTCTTTTCTTGGGACCCCTCTCCCCAGTGCTGCTACTAGAAGGGCTTAAGGTGATCCAGGTGAGTCAGTTATTTCTTTTCATATGTGGCTAACAGTGATGATGGTGGGGATTAGAGTCCTAGAAGAAGGGCCAGGGTTCACAGTATGGTATAATGAAACTTTGGAAATCAGAAGACTTCTAGACCAAGTTTTCCCCTATGACCTATGTGACCTTGGGACTCTGGATCTCAGTTGGTTCATTAGTAAATATGGCAGTTGGACTATGTGCCCCAAAGGCCCCTTATAGCTCTATGATTCTGTGATTATGAGTTAGCTTAAGAGCAGAGTCATCCTGTTGAAGCACACATATCTCTTGCCTTGTAGTTGCTAATGTGGGTTGTTTAAATGCAGAGACTTCTTTAAACTGTAAATCTCTTGAACCAGTAATATTCAACTCAATTTGATCTTGTCACTGACATGGAACTTCCTGTAAGAGCATTCCCTCAACCTGCTTCCCTAGTCAGGCTTAATGGGGCAGCTTCATTTACAAAGGTTTGATTACACAATTTTTCCTCATTTGCTACACTGAAGACTAGCCATTCAGCAAATGGACTCATTTCTCTACATTTCCATAAAAGCATCTCTTTACTAGTACAATAAATATGTGTGCAGTGCCTTTTATCCCTTGCATTATACATCATTTAAATGCACTGAGGCTGACCCCAGAAGCAGATGCAAATTATCCTACCTCTGTCTGGAAGCTTCCATTTGTTGTTTTGTCGAAGACAACCTCATCAATTTGTTCTCAGGTCTGAAAATACTTCACATGGGAGACACTGATGATAAAAAGGCTTCTTGAAAGTGGAGTTTGGATTCTGTCGGTTAGCAAATGGGTTTAGTAAAAAACACTTTGGAATGCTTACCTTCACTGTACTCTATAGTGCAATGATAATATGCTAGAATCCATGTGCCATTTTCTACAAAGAAAAGTTTGTTATTGGGAAAGTTAGGTTTGGATCCCATTCAAGGCTCCCATCCAACACAACAGGCCTTGCCCTTGTACCTTCCTGCCTCTGTACTTTTGCTCAGTCCCTTTTCCCCATCACTTGGTATGTTCCCATTGGTATGACCTTCCAGCTCTTGAACCCCTTTAAGGACCAGCGATCCCATTTTGTAAAGCTTTATACAGCTCAACACGTAAAGGATTTCTTTCTCCATTGAACTCCTATGGTAAGAGAGACAGGGGAGATAGAAGGCAAGAAAGAGAAGAGAAGGGAGAAGAGAAGAGAGATGCACTCCTCATTTATATAAGCCTTTCACTATGAAGGGCAGAAAGCATAGTAGGCTAAGACAAGACTTGTGGTAGCTAGGTGGCAGAGTGGATAGAGCACTGGGTCTAGAGTCAGGAAGACCTGAGTTCAAATCTAGACTCAGATAATTACTAGCTGTGTGACCCTGGGCAAGTCACAACACCATTTGCCTTAGTTTCCTCATCTGTAAAATGAGCTGGAGAAAGAAATGGCAAATCACTCCAGTATCTTTGCTAAGAAAATTCCAAAAAGGGTCATAAAGAGTAGACATGACTGGAAATGACTAAACAACAACAACATAAGACTTGTATGAGAGGCTTCCACAAGAAGAGCAGAAACTAGGCATAGACCAACTTCTTACACAATATACAAAGACAGAGTCAAAATGAGTACACGATTAGATATAAAGGGTGATACTGAAAGCAAATTAGGAAAGCAAGGAATTGTTTTCCTGTCAGATCTATGGAGAATGGAAGATTTTATGACCAAACAAGAGAGAGAGAACATGAAAAGCAAAATGGATGATTTTTATTACATTAAATTAAAAAGTTTTTGCACGAACAAAGCCAATGCAAACCAAGATTAGAAGGAAAACAGAGCTGGAAAACAATTTTTACAGCCATTGTCTCTGATAAAGGCCTTATTTCTAAAATATAGAGAGAACTGAGACAAATTTATAAGAATACAAGTCATTCTCCAATTGATAAATGGTCAAAGGATATGAAGAGGCAGTTTTCAGATGAAGAAATTAAAACTTTCTATAGACATATGAAAAAAAATGCCCTAAATCACTGTTGATTAAAGAAATGCAAGTTAAAATGACTCTGAGGTACCACATCACACATGATAAAACAGGAAAATGGTAAAGGAGAAGATGTGGGAAAATTTGAACATTAATATGGAACCGTGAACTGATCCAACCATTCTGAAGAGCAATTTGGAACTATGCCCAAAGGGCTATGAAACCATGCATATTAAAGATGGTGGAGTAAAAGCAGTGACTTGCTTGAGCTCTTTCCCCAAACCCCTCCAAATACCTGTAAAAAATGGCTCTAAACAAATTCTGGAGCAGCAGCAGAACCCACAAAAAGACAGAGTGAAACCAATTTCTAGCCCAAGACAACCTAGATGGTTGATTGGAAAGGTCTATTATGCCGACTGGGAGAAGAGTGCCATTCAGCATGGGTGCATAGGCAAAGACCAAGCTTCAATGAACCTGGAGCAGGCCTCAGGGGACTGAATCAAGGGGAGCTGTGGTGGTTTCCAGATGTCTCAACCCACAAATGCCAAAGACAACTTAGAAGGTCAGTAGGAAAAGTCTGTGACCACGGTGAGATAGAAGCTCAGTCAGCTCTTAGTCCCAGCACAGCCCTGGGGCAGTGGCTGCTTCCAGAGCTCTTGGCCCACCAACTGAGGGGGAATTGAGTGGATGATCAAAGGGGAATTTCAGGGATCTCTGCTGGTACTGAGGCAGAATTCTCTTGTTTTGCCTGTACTTAGATCTGGGTCACGGTTTTGGGTGGCAATCCTGGGGTGAGAAGGAGTGCTGGCATGGTGGAGCTTGTAGTGGTGGTGGAAAGAGAATCTTCCTTACAGTTCCAAGGCAGAAAACAGTGCTACTGGTCACTCATAGACCAGAGCCCAGGATGGGAAAGGAGTAAACACCTCACCCTTGGTTGTACCACCTTGGAACAACTGAAAATTTACAGGTCCCTAGAAGTATCTCTGAAAACAGCTGCACAAAACCCCCAAAGCTTGAGACAGTACATTCTCCACACTGGAAGCAGACCCCTCACTTAATAAAGAGTTTAAAACTCAAGTAATTGGCTGGGATCATGAGCAAACTGCCCAAAAAAGAGTCAAACCATAGAATCTTTCTTTGGTGACAAAAGATCAAAACATACAACCAGAAGAAGACAACAAAGTCAAAACTCCTACATCCAAAACCTCCAAGAAAAATATGAATTGGTCCCAGACCATGGAAGAGCTCAAAAAGGATTTTGAGAAGCAAATAAGAGAAGTAGAGGAAAAACTGGGAAGAGAAATGAGAGTGATGCAAGAAAATCATGAAAAACAAGTCAACAACTTGCTAAAAAGAAACCTAAAAAAATACTGAAGAAAATAACACCTTAAAAAATAGCCTAACCCAAATGACAAAAGAGGTCCAAAAAGCCAATGAAGAGAAGAATGCCCTAAAAAGCAAAATTGGCCAAATGGAAAAGGAAGTCCAAAAGCTCACTGAAGAAAATACTTCCTTAAAAATTAGAATGGAGCAATTGGGAGCTAGTGACTTTATGAGAAATCAAGACATTGTAAAACAAAACCAAAAGAATGAAAAAAATAGAAAACAATGTGAAATATCTCATTGGAAAAACAACTGATCTGGAAAATAGATCCAGGAGAGATAATTTAAAAGTTATTGGACTATCTGAAAGCCATGATCAAAAAAAAGAACCTAGACATCGTCTTTCAAGAATTTATCAAGGAAAACTGCCCTGATATTTTAGAACCAGAGGGTAAAATAGAAATTGAAAGAATCCACTGATCACCTCCTGAAAGAGATCTCCAAAGGAAAACTCCTAGAAATATTATAGCCAAATTCTGGAGTTCCAGGTCAAGGAGAAAATATTGCAAGCAGCCAGAAAGAAACAATTCAAGTATTGTGGAAACACAATCAAGATAACACAAGATTTAGCAGATTCTACATTAAGGGACCAGAGGGCTTGGAATATGATATTCCAGAGGGAAAAGGAGATAGGATTAAAACCAAGAATCACCTACCCAGCAAAACTGAATATAATCCTTCAGGGGAAAAAATGTATATTCAATGAAATAGAGGACTTTCAAGCATTCTTGATGAAAAGACCAGAGCTGAATAGAACATTTGACTTTCAAGTACAAGATTCAAGAGAAACATGAAGACGTAAACAGGAAAGAGAAATCATAAGGGACTTATTAAGATTGAACTGTTTACATTCCTACATGGAAAGATGGTATTTGTAACTCATGAGATCTTTGTCAGTCTTAGGGTAGTTGGAAGGAAAAAAATTGTATGTATGTGTATATATGGATAGATAGATAAATAGCGGGCATAGGGTGAGTTGAAGATGAAGGGGTGATATCTGGAGGATAAAATTAAAGGGTGAGAGAGGATTAAACTGGGAGAAGGAGAAAGGGAGAGGTAGAATGGGGTAAATTATCTCACATGAAACAGACAAGAAAAGGCTTTTACAGTGGAGGGGAAGTAGGGGAAGGCGAGAGGGAATGAGTGAATCTTATTCTTATAGTATTTGGCTTAAGGAGGGAATGACATACACACTCAGTTGGGTATGGAAAGCTACCCTACAGGAAAATAGGGGCAGGGAGAGGATAAGAGAGCAGGGGGATGATAGAGGGGAGGGCAGATTGGAGGAGGGGGTAATCAGAAGCAAATACTTCTAAGGAGAGACAGAGTCAAAAGAAAGAATAGAATAAATGGGGGGTGGGATAGGATAAAGGGAAATATACTTTGTTTTTCACAACATGATGACTATGGAAGTGTTTTGCATGACTACACATGTATAACCTGTATCGAGTTGTTTGCCTTCTCTATGAGGGTGGGTGGGGAGGGAGGAAGGGAGAAAATTTGGAACCCAAAATTTTAAAAACAAATGTTAAAAAATTGTTTTCACATCCAACTGAGAAATAAGATATACAGGCAATGGGGTGTAGAAATCTATCCTGCCTTACAGGAAAATTGAAGGGGAAGGGGATAAGAGAAGGAGGAGGAGATAGAAGAGGGGGCAGATTAGTGGAAGGGGTATTCAGAATGCATGCCATCTTGGGGTAGGGAGAGGAACGAGATGGGGAAAAAATTTAGAACTCAAAATCTTGTGGAAGTGAATGTTGAAAACTAAAAATAAATAAATTAACAAAATCTGAAAAACAAAACAAAACACAACTGTGCATACCCTTTGACCCAGCAATACCACTTCTAGGTCTATATCCCTAGAGATCATAAAAATGGGGAAAAGACCCACATGTACACAGAAATATTTGTAGCTGCTCTTTTTTTTTTGTGTGGTGGCTAAAAATTGGAAATTGAAGGGATGCCCATCAATTGAGGAATGGCTGAGTAAGTTGTGGTATATAAGTGTAATGAAATACTATTGTTCCACAAGAAATGATGAGCAGGCAGACTTCAGAGAAACCTGGAAAGACTTAACATGAACTGATGCTGAGTGAAGTGACTAGAACCAGGGGAACATTGTACACAGTAACAGTAACATTGTGCAGTGATGAGCTTTGATAGACTTAGCTCTTCTCAGCAATGCAAGGATCTAAGACAATTCCAAAAGACTCATGATGGAAAATACTATCCACATCCAGAGAAAGAATTATGGAGTCTGAATGCAGATCAAAGCATCCTGTTTTTTCTCTCTCCTTTTTTCTTCTTACTCATGGTTTTTCCCTTTGGTTATAATTCTTTACAACATGACTAATGTAGAAATGTGTGTGTGTGCGTGTGTGTGTGTGTGTTTTAAACAGCCATCTTCTTACAGAAATGTGACTTGGGATAAGCAACTAATGACTGTTCATTCTGTAATTCCTACTTTGTCTTTCTCATTTAAATGAACCTTTCTTCTGTAATACTGTGAACTATATACTTGTAGATGAGAAGTAGGTCTCAGTATAATAAGGGCACTACATATAAATTATTCCAGGTTTCTTAGATATGATCTAGAAGCCAAAGTGAGCCTGTACCCTTTGTGTCTTGAATGAGTCTCTGACAAAAGGGTTATATTTAAAAGGCTTTTTTGACGGTGGGAAAACTTGGTTCCATGGAAAGCTCTTCCTTTTGATGCAATTTTGGGCCCCACTCATGGTCCATCTCTAGCACTTATCTAGAATATCTGTGCTACATATGCCTAATTGCTTCACTAACTGAATGTCCTCATCTGGACAATGTGTGGTTTTTATACTTTTGTTTTTCTGAATGATGTGGTTAGTTCAATAGTTCAGTCTCTCAAATGACAATAGATTTCAATCCAGCAGATTTGTAGTGTTCCAAGGCTTTATGTAATTAGCACAGCCACCTGTAATTAGAACATAAAAAAAAGTCACCAATAGAAAATCTCTCTTCTATTTGTACTCTGAGAACATCCGCCATGATATTAAGGTACATTTTAGGCAAGCATATCTACCCATTTTATGCCTTATTTGATGATGCTACTCAGTGATCTGTTAACACGGAGCTTATACTCTTATTAGAATCAATTCATTCTTTGAAAACTATTAAATATCATGCTTTTGGTGAAGGCAACTTCACAAAAAAAGCAGTCTCACCATATAGACTCTAAGGATAGAATTATAGGGGGAGGCTCTTATATAGCATTGTTACCAACTATTGCCAGTTCTCTGTTAAATTTGATTTGCAAGACCTTCCTAGACCCCAACATCCAACCTATACAGTATGTACAGTACAGTATGAAGTTAACTGTTCATTGGCAAGATTTCCTTCTTTGTATGCATAGGAAGCTACTTTTTTTTTCTCAATTGGTCCTCCCCAGACCAAGCATAAATTTGAATAACTAAACCTGTTGTTCAACTGTCACTATCCAATGAATCCCAGAATCTTCCAGGTTCCCTGATCTCCCCCTTCAGTAACCACACCCATTTAATTTAAAGGTGAAGAGAATCTGAGTCAAACATGGAGACAGAAGAATGGCAAGTTCTTCTGATTACTTCAGTCTTCACACCAGCCTCATTATTTTAACAAATGCACCAGCATCCTAAGTCTTGGACTGAAGATGACATCTTTGACAAAGATGTCCATTCTAACCATATAGAGGACTGACAAGGTTGAACTCCACAAAGTATATGTGGAAAATACCCAAGGTATTAGGACAGTAGGATCATAGATTTAAAGCTGGAAGGGACCTTAGAGGTCACCCAATCCCTTAGTTTTACAGATAAAGAAACTGCCCATAGAGGTTATGTAATTTACCTATCGACACAGAAGCAATAAGTGGGAAACCTGGCACTTAAACCCAAGTCCTTTGACTCCAATTAAATCCAGCATTTGTTTTCCCATTGCAACATGCCACCACAATTGACAGAATATCCTGGGACTCAGACAACTGCTGTTCCCACTCTTTGTCACCCCAGAAGCAAAATATAGCTAACCCTTAGGCCACTAATTCCTCTCAGGAGAAGATCCACTGTGGTTACTATATATTAAAAACTTAAAACACTGTAATGAATAATAAGTTGGTTCCGGGGTGGTGGAGAGAAAGGGGGAGAAAAAATTTTAAACTCAAAAGCATATGGAAGTGATTGTTGATAAATCAAAATAAATTAATTTTAAAAAAAGAAAAAAATAAGTTGATTCTGCATGTAGAGAATCCGGAGAAGGTATCAGCTTTGCAAGCAATTTTACTTAAAGTCCCAAAGCAACTGCAGAATCAAATAATGGTTATATTATATGAAAGGGATTGTGATTATCTACCTTAAGACTAATGCCCTGTTCAGTCCAGATTATAAGGGTTTTGGATAATAACAACCTGGGCAATGGCTTATAGCTAAGAGAAAGTAGTAGTTGAGTCTACTTTTAGTGTATTGACCATTTTTGTGAAAAGGAAAAAAAGGTAGAAAAAGACTAGTTATGAGCACTAAGAAGAAGAGACACCACAAGTAATTATTTTACTTAAGGAGAAGCCACTGTTGAGTTAGGCTGCTAAGTAGTTCTACTGTAATGTGATTAGAGCTAAAAACTGACACCCATTAAGATAAAATGAGTGTGTTGGTGCTAGTCAGGCATATCCTCTAGATTTTAGGAAATCCAGAAATAAGCCACCACTTGTGAAAAATGCTGAAGCAAACAAACAAACAAACAAAAAAAAAAAACCATGGAGATGTCAACCATATTTGGAAGACTATATCCACAGCTTAGGGAAGAAATTATAATTCTAACAGTCTACATTCAGAACAACCTTGAGGTTTTGCCTGACACACATTGGCAAAGATGACAAAATCTAAGACTGGTCCATATTAGAGGGACTAACTATGGAAAATTGGGTATAATAACATCCTGTTGGTATATCTGTGAGTTCATTCTGGAAAACAATTTGGAATTATGCGGCGTTTTTTTTTTGTTTGTTTTGGTGAGGCAATTGGGGTTAAGTGACTTGCCCAGGGTCACACAGCTAGTAAGTGTCAAGTGTCTAGTCTGAGATTGGATTTGAACTCAGGTCCTCCTGATTTCAGGGCCCGTGCTCTATCCACTGAGTCACGTAGCTGCCGCTGGAATTATGTTAACAAATGGACAAAAATGTCCATATTTTTTGACCCAGAGATGCCACTGCTAGGTGTGTGTGTGTGTGTGTGTGTGTGTGTGTGTGTGTGTGTGTGTGTGTATGTGTCTGAGGACACACTCATATCACAGTCATTATTTATTGTTATATAATACCCTTCAAGGTTGCACTCCTGACTCATCTCTGTAGGATTGTGTCTACCATGCCATAGAAACCTCTTCATCTACTTTGGAAGTATCTTCTGCCCTGAGACCTCTTCCTCTGATTGGCTGATGTCTCTCAGAGCTCCCATTTTAAGGAGAAGGCCCAGGCCAGCTATATCTTCATTACTCTCCAGACTGTAGTTCTGACCCATCTTTATAGGACTTTATCTATGATGCCTGTCTCCAAATACCCACCCCATCCCTTTTCAGCTTCCTTTTATGTGCTGTCTTCCCCCATTAGAATGTAAGCTACTTCAGGGTAAAGACTTTCTTTCTGCAGGGGGTGGAGGGTGGAGGTGGCCATTACATGCTTAAAGTGATGAGATGTTTTTGATTAATTGAGGGTTTTGGTTTTTTTTTGTCACAAAGGGAGAGTTCAATATACTCCCAGTTAAGAAGGCAGAATGAAAGGGCACAGAAAACCTAGCTCTTCCACAAAACCCTAGCAAGTGTTTGAAAAGAACCTCAGAAAGTTCATTCATAAAGCAGAAGCATTTCATCCTTTATTCCATCCAGATCTGCACATAAAGACTAGACAAGGGAGGAGAGGAGTCATGCCAGGAAAGCCAGGAAAATTTCAGGTAAATGTGGAAGCAAATGGGAGAGGGGAAAGGGACTATGTTAGGGAAATCAACAGGAATTTCTGCAGATGGATCTGAAGCCAGGCAATACTTGGGCCAGGGGATTGGCAAGCCAGCACAAGCTCTACTAATTAAGAACTTGAAGACAAATGGCAGCTATTGCCTGTCAAAACAAAAGCAGAGAGCAGAGCCAGACTCCCACAGGTCATTGCATGAGGAGACTGTGCCTTCTTTGATTGCTGGGAGCCACAGCAAGAAACAGAGCCAACTCAAGTCCTGGACACCAGCACCAGGGGAAAATGTGGTTCAGGAAGCTTGAGACCAGCATGATCTCCAACATTTCTCTAGGGCCTGTCAAGGTCACATCAGGGGATAGAACCAATTCGTGAATGGGGATTGTGCAAGGGGAATATGACGGAGATTAAGCAAATCCAGAACCCACTATTGGTCACCAGGAGACTGAGACAGAAGCCAACAAGTAAGACAGACAGTAAGCTTAATCCTAGTTACTCCATCCAGATCATCAGAAGCAGTGTCATTCAGACTACAGACAACCAATCCATTCAAGAATGCTGAAGGGATTGACATAAGCACAAAATCCTAATCCAAGAACTGAGGCTGAAAACATGAGTGTACAGAAGAAATATTGAAAACAATGAGGAAAAATTAGGTTAAGAGAAACCCAAAAGGTAAATGCAGAAAAAGAAAGTAACCTCACAATAACTATAAGCAGAATCTCAGGGGGAAAACTGCCTTAGCCACCAAGATTATAAGAATAGCTTCAAGCAATGAAATAAGAGATTAACAAATGAAATTATAGCTGAAATGAATATTAAGAAGGGAAAAAAATTGAAAGAAAAATAAATTACTTGTAACAGAAGGTGGGAAACCTTCTCCAAGTAGTGGATGTCCTGAAAAATAAGATAGATCAAACAGAACTCAATGTTTTCTTGAGACAATTAGAAATACTTAAAGAAAATGTTGAAAAAAATTAAAATATATATATAAAGCATATATTATCATAAATTACTGACCTGGAAAATAGGTTATGGAGAAAGAATTTAAGAATCATCAGATTCCCTTAAAAACATGACCAAACAAAAACCAGAGTATAATATTTAAAGAATACATACATATGTATGTTTCTATAATAAAATAAAAATTTTATATAAATAGAAACATAAATATATATAAATACATATATATATATATACATACATATATATACTGCTCAGACCTGTTTGAACCAGAGAGCAAAGTGAAAATAGAAATCATGGATTATCTCCTAAAAAAAAAAATCCAAACTCAAAACATTCAGGAAGCTTCAAGGCCACAGAAAAAAATACTATAAGCAGCCAGAAAGAATACACAGAAATCACAGACTGGAATATGCAAGATTTAGCAGCAATGACCATAAAGGAGAGAAAATCTTAGAATATGAAATTCCGAACTTGCAAACAAGAAAAACTAACCCTGTAAAACTGAGTATAATCTATAGAAGAATAAACTTTTACATTTTTACTACTTATTTTTAACATTCTTTTCTTTTTAAATTTTGAGTTCCAAATTCTCTTCCACCTTCTTACCCCATTTCATGCCCATTGAGAGACAAGCAATATGATATCAATTATACATGAGAAATCATGTAAAACATATTTCCATATTAGCCATATTTTAAAAAGAAAGCAAGTAAAATAAAATTTAAAAAATTATACTCCAATTTTCACTTAGAGTTCATCAGTTCTCTTTCTGGAGGTGGCTAGCATTTTTTCATCATGAGTCCTTTAAAATTATCTTGGATCATTGTATTGATTAGAATAGCCAAGTCCGATGTGGAAAAATTGGAACACTAATGCATTGTTGGTGGAGTTGTGAATTGATCCAACCATTCTGGAGAGCAATTTGGAACTATGTCCACAGGGCTATAAAACTGTGTATACCCTTTGAAATTGTGTATACCCTTTGACCCAGCAATACCACTTCCAGGGCTGTATCCCAGAGAGATCATAAAAATGGGGAAAAGAGCCACATGTACAAAAATATTTATAGCAGCTCTTTTTGTGGTGGCAAAGAATTGTAAATTGTAAATTGAGGAGATGCCCATCAATTGGGGAATGCCTAAACAAATTGTGGTATATGAATGTAGTGGAATACTATTGTGCTATAAGAGATGATGAGCAGGTGGACTTCAGAAAAACTTGGAAGGACTTGTATGAACTAATGCTGAGTGAAGTGAGCAGAAGCAGAAGAACATTGTATACAGTAACAGCCACATTGTGTGATGACTGACTTTGATAGACACATGATCATCATTGCAATGTTGTTAGTGGAGGTCCTCAAGCAGGGACTGGATGACCACTTGTCACATATATTATGGTTAGGATTCCTTTCAAAAATGGGTATTGTTTCAACCAGGTGGTTCCTAACAGCCATTCTATTCAAATTCTGGGATTCTGGTTGTGTGGATCTGATAACTTTTCCTCATAGCATATATTTTTCATACACACTCCCAACTCCAGGGCTTTGGAAGACACATGAATTCTATATAGAATGGGCCCCTGTCTGTGAAAGCGTGAATCAAGCAAGTTATTGGAAATATCTGAGGATAGAACTATTTACCATATGTGAACTTGAGAATGTTAAAAATTAATCTGCTTAATCAGCTCTATGTAGCTATTCAGTGGGTATCCTGCTTTACTCCAGTCACATAGCTAATCCACTGGGGGGACTTGGCATGAAAGTAATTGACTTGTTGGAAGGTTTTGCTTCCTTCCCTAGATCTACATCCTGGGAAAATTTCTGGAGGAGATAAGAGGGTTAGGAAGGTGAGTGTGTGTGTTGGAGTGGGTTGCATTACTTGTAAAACTTTAAGGTAACCAGTTGGGATTCATACTTCAATGGCAGAGGGTTATAGAGTAGGATAAATAAGTGGAGAAGAGAAAAAAATCTAGCCCCTCAAACCCCAAGATATTTTGTGAGGCTTCAGTGATAAAAATTTATATTTCTTTGGGCAGAGAGGAAAAGGACCATCGTTCAACTGGAACTGGCCAATTTGGCTCCCAGTGGGGCAACTACTACTATTCACAGATTGTTGCTTGTCTTTCATTCTTTTGTTTTTTGTTTTTAGGCAATTGGGGTTAAGTGACTTGCCCAGGGTCACATAGTAAATGTCAAGTGTTTGATCTGAGGCTGGATTTGAACTCAGGTCCTCCTGACTTCAGGGCTGGTGCTCTATCCACTGCACCACCTAGTTGCCCCACTTGTCCTTCATTCTTGAAGAGGATCAATGATATCAGGAGGGTGATATCTTGACTTGCAGGTGAATTGGATTTAAGTGAATCAGAGCTACGCAAAGTCATTGGCCTCACTCTCTCCTCCAGGGTCATCTTAGTCCAGTGGCACGACATAGGTCAGGACAACTGGGAGTGGGAGACCTTGGCCTTTTTAAGCTACTTATTTATTCTATAATTTAAAAAAAAAAACTGGGACTCTTTTGTCCCATGTAGTTTCATTTATGATTTCTCAAAATAGAGCTCTGAAAAACCAGGCTTTGATAAAGCCCATTGAGATTCAAATGGAACTACTTGATCATAACCTTAAACCCAAATCACTTTGGCTCTCACTGACTGGCCAATAATAGGTCCCAACTCAAGCCTCACTTGGTCATTGTTTGTATTTTAATGACCCAGGGTGAAAGTAAATAGCATTTTTTTCTGTTTTGACCAGAAACCCCAAGGGTCTTCTCCTCCCAGTTTGATTTTTTTTTTGAGTGGGCAAACTAGGCCATCTTTTGCCTCATTTCTTGCCTAACCTTAAATCACTAAATGGATGTTGCCTCAGATAAACTGAGACCTGGGAAAGACCTTAGCTTAAAAAGGCCAAGGTCTCCCATTGGACTCAGATGACCCAGGAGGACAGAGTGAGACTTTGCACAGCTCTGCCTCACTTAAATCCAATTCACCTGCAAGTTAAGATATCACACTCCTGATGTCATTGGTCCTCTGGGAGAAGGAAGGACAAACAACAACAATAGCAACAAGTGTAGGATACACATAAAGGGTAAAAAGCAGTGTGTATTAGTGGTCTGAGGTGGACATGCTATTGGGGAAACAGAAAGATTTACATATCATCACTTATGCTCTGCATAGTCCTTCCTCAATGGTTGTATTCATGTCATTGCCTCTCCTTGGAAGGTGTCTGTGATCCGGTTTCCACTCAAGCAGAGGGCAGTTTTGTGGAGAGATAGCCCTATGCTGTGTACTGTGTTTACATGATTCCTGGTTGACTGAGAAAACGATGACTGTGACTTGTGGAAGGAATTTACTTCAGTTTGTCCCAGAGAATTTAGACACCTAAATTAGAAACTCATATAGAAAGGGAAGCTTTAGGGAGGAGAGAGAGAGAGAGAGAGAGAGAGAGAGAGAGAGAGAGAGAGAGAGAGAGAGAGAGAGAGAGAGAGAGAGAGAGAAATGAAAAAGAGGGAATGAAAAAGAAAGAAAGAGAAGATGGGGGAAATGACATTAGTGGATTAGGGTCCTTGGAGCCATTGGGCATGTATGGGGGCTGGTCCATCATCTTCCTTGACCTCCAAGGCTTATAATTCTAGCAAAGGCTGACATGGAACTTCCCCTAGGAAAAATCAGTCTCTTTCTCATGGTTTGAGCTTAGATATTATCTCACTCTCAACTGAAGAGCTCATTTACTTTTGTGTACTCTTTGGTATATTCTAATTTATAGGACTTCTCTAATCCCTGAGCAGTGTTTTGCTTGTGTCATTGCTGTTTATGATGGTCTTTTGTGAAGCAAGCATTTGATGAGAAGGGGCCAAGCTAATGCATTTAAACTAAGAGCTACCCTCCAGCTCAAGAGTGATCAGGGAAGTGACTTTCATTAGGATCCTCTACACATCATACTCTTCAACTAGAGTTATTGAAGAGTGGCAAATAGACACAATTCTAGGCTGATATCCAAGATAGGAGAGATCACTTAACTGTTTCTTTCCTTTTTCCCCATCCCTCAACTCCCCAGCCCAAACTAGGCTGCTAGCAGCGTAGGCACAGAACCTCCGACTTCTTACAGCAGTGGGCTAGGTCTCAAATCATATCTATCCATGCTATGCTCAAGACATGGCGCACACACAAACATGCGTATATACACATATACATATGTAACACATATATCTAACATAATATATGTATGTATGTATGTATAGATATAATATAGACAGCCCCATAGATATATATTCCATCCATTCTCCACTCCACCTCTCTAGAGTCTCCACACTCCTCGGAGCCTCAAGACCCAGGTCCAGTTTCACCTCATCTGTGAAGCTGACCACTCCCACGAGGAGTAATGTCTCCTTCCTCTGAACTCAATGGCCTCAGTTTCGTGGTTCCAGAGCTGGAAGGAACCTCAGAGGCCATCTAGTCCAATACTTATTTTACAGATGAGGAAACTGAGGCCCAGAGAAGTCAAGCAACTTGCTCAGGGTCATACAAGCAGTAAGCCCCAAAGGTAGAATTCGAACCCAGGTCTTCAGACACCAGAACTAGCTCTATCCACTGTACCATGTTTCCTCCCTAGTTTATAACCACTGAATTTAACAAACATTCATAAGGCACTTCCTGTTTGTAGGCTTATAGGATCATAGATTTAGAGCAGGCAGGGACATTAGAGATCACCTAGTTCACCCTCCTCATTTTACAAATGAGAGAACTGTGGCCCAGAGAGATTAAGAGAGTACACTGATAGAGGCTTAGTAAGGTAAACATTTAGAAAGGGCGCAGTCACTCCTCTCATGTTAGTAAATAAACATTTATTAAATGCTTACCGTGTGCCAGGCACTGTACTAAACACTGAGGTTATAAAGAAAGGCAAAAGATAGTCCTTCCTCTCATTGCAAACAACTATGTACACAAATAAGCTATTTACAGGATGAACTGGAAATAATCAACAGAGAGACCATACTAGAATGAAGAGGAAACTTATTTAAACATATGCTGCCTTTTAACCTCTGTGGAATTTCCATGTGTTAAAAAAATAAAAATAAAAATGAAAAAGACTGCCAATGAAAATTAGAAAAAAAAAAAAGAAAATTCAGGAGGGGACATAGATAAGCAGGGCAATGTTACTACCACATTAAATTTAATATAGGTTTAAAAAAATGAAGCTTTATGTAATATTCATAATACCATATGTAATCTTTTTATGTTCTTTGCATAAGTAAATGTTCATGTTTATCACTTGTCAAGTTCACAAGGAAAAAAGATTATTTAATCTTAAAATTATATTGTATTGTCATTTAATTGGTCCATAGGTATTAGGTTTATCTCTAAGGAGACTGGGCTCAATTCTTTCCTTTTCTCTCTTTCCCTCCCCCATAAAGTCACTCAGTAGAAAGTTAATTACCTGAGGGTGTGTATGCCTTAGGGACAGCTAATGATTTGGCCTCCACCACAAGTGAGGTTGGTAACTGGAATAGAAGGTTGATAGCCCTGAATAATTAGAATAATCCCACCCAAGCATTTAAGTAAATTGAATCATAATTAGGGTCCTATGTGAACCTCTTAACAAGGTGGGATTACAAGGATTCCCATTCCTAATATCTGACACAGGAAGGACACCCAAGTTTGGAATTTATCCTAACTGAACATAGTATTTACAAAATTCCCAAATGTTAAAGCTAGAAGGAGCCTTACAGATCATCCATCTCCATCTTTGCAGGGTAGAATCCATATCTTCTGACACCTTTATTTTTAGTATCAGGTAATTGAGAAATCAATCAAGGCACAAAATAAAACTTTAAAGGAAAAAAAAGTACCATTTATAAATCTGTAAACGAAAGCGCAAAATGTAACTAAGCAACAAGGATTTTATATATAATACATAATCAAAATTATCCTTGGGAGTGTGGGAAATTGGCATGACTGTCCTATGCCCTGAATTTTTAGGAGTTTGAGCTGCATCAGTGATTAGAGATGCAACAAGGAGAAAGGATGGTTCCTTCAGATCTCTAGTTCAAGTATGGTGTTTAGTAAAGCCCTGGAGGGATCACAGGCTGTGTCAGCGAAGAACCTGTGCCAAGTCACACCAGGGATTCTTCAATTTGATCAACATTTATTAAGCACTTACTATTAAGCCAGCTAGGGGCTGGAGATAGAAAAATGAAAAACACAACACTGTGCCTGCTCTCCAGCACCTCTTAATCTAATAGGGGCAACAGTGCCTGTACACCCATAAATATGATTGAAAATAGCAGAATTTAAGTTAGAAGGGTTCTTAGAGGCCATCTAATCCAAACCATATCTGACCAAGGATTTCTCTGTACAGAATCAGAGATTTAGAACTAGAAGGGACTTTCTTTTTTTTTTTAATTTATTTTTATTTTTTAATTTTTTTTAACATGTGTTTTTAAAACTTTGGGTTACAAATTTTCTCCCTTCCTCCCTCCCCACCCACCCTCATTGAAAAGGCAAACAACACGATACCGGTTATAGATGTGTAGTCATGCAAAACAGTTCCATAGTAATCATGTTGTGAAAAACTAAGTATATTTCCCTTCATCCTATCCTACCCCCCATTTATTCTATTCTCTCTTTTGACCCTGTCCCTCCTCGGAAGTGTTTGCTTCTGATTATCCCCTCCTCCAATCTGCCCTCCCCTCTGTTAACCTCCTGATCTCTTGTCCCCTTCCCCTTTTATTTTCCTGTAGGGTAAGATAGATTTCCATACCCAATTGTGTATGTTATTCCCTCCTTAAGCCAAATCCTATGACAACAAGATTCACTCATTCCCTCTCACCTTCCCCCATTTCCCCTCCACTGTAAAAGCCTTTTCTTGTCTGTTTCATGTGAGATAATTTACCCCATTCTACTTCTCCCTCTCTCCTTCTCCTAATATAATCCTCTCTCACTCCTTAATTTTATTTTCCAGTTATCACCCCCTCATCTTCAACTCACCCTGTGCCCTCTATCTATCTGTCTATACATACATATAATTTTTTCCCTCCCACTACCCTAATACTGACAAAGGACTCATGAGTTACAAATATCATCTTTCCATGCAGGAAATGTAAACAGTTCAACCTTAATAAGTTTCTTATGATTTCTCTTTCCTGTTTACCTCTTTCATGTTTCACTTGAGTCTTGTATTTGAAAGTCAAATTTTATATTCAGCTGTGGTCTTTTCCTCAGGAATGCTTGAAAGTCCCCTATTTCACTGAATGATCATTTTTTATCCAGAAGGATTATACTCACTTTTGCTGGGTAGGTGATTCTTGGTTGTAAACCTATCTCCTTTGCTTTGCAGAATATCATACTCCATGCCCTCCAGACCCTTAATGTAGAATCTACTAAATCTTGTGTTATCCTGATTGTGTTCCCACAATACTTGAATTGTTTCTTTCTGACTGCCTGCAGTATTTTCTCCTTGACCTGGGAATTCTGGAATTTGGCTACAATATTCCTAGGAGTTTTCCTTTGGGAATCTCTTTCAGGAAGTGATCAGTGGATTCTTTCAATTTCTATTTTGCCCTCTGGTTCTAAAATATCAGGGCAGTTTTCCTTGATAATTTCTTGAAAGATGATATCTAGGCTCTTTTTTTGATCATGGCTTTCAGATAGTCCAATAATTTTTAAGTTCTCTCTCCTGTATCTATTTTCCAGATCAGTTGTTTTTCCAATGAGATATTTCACATTGTTTTCTATTTCTTTCATTCTTTTGGTTTTGTTTTACAATGTCTTGATTTCTCATAAAGTCACTAGCTCCCAATTGCTCCATTCTAATTTTTAAGGAAGTATTTTCTTGAGTAAGTTTTTGGACTTCCTTTTCCATTTGGCCAATTTTGCTTTTTAGGGCATTCTTCTCTTCATTGACTTTTTGGACCTCTTTTGTCATTTGTGTTAGGCTATTTTTAAAGATGTTATTTTCTTCAGTATCTTTTTGGGTTTCCTTCAGCATCACTCTCAGTTTTTCCTCTACTTCTCTTACTTGCTTCTCAAAATCATTTTTGAGCTCTTCCATGGCCTGGGACCAATTCATATTTTTCTTGGAGGCTTTGGATGTAGGAGCTTTGCTTCATTGTCTTCTTCTGGTTGTATGTTTTGATCTTCTTTGTCACCAAAGTAAGATAATATAGTCTGACTCTTTTTGTGCTGCTTGCTCATGATCCTGGCCAATTACTTGAGTTATAAACTCTTTGTTAAGGTAGGGGTCTGTTTCCAGTGTGGAGAATGTACTGTCTCAAGCTTTGGGGGTTTTGTGCAGCTACTTTCAGAGATACTTCTAGGGACCTGTAAATTTTCAGTTCTTCCAAGGTGCTATGATCAAGGGCGAGGTGTTTACCCCTTTCCCGTCCTATGCTCTGGTCTATGAGTGACCACCAGCACTCTTTTCTGTCTTGGAACTGTGAGGAGGATTTCCTCTCCACAGCCACTACAAGCTCCACCACGCCAGTGCTCCTCCTCGCCCCAGGACCACCACCCAGAACTGTGACCCAGATCCAAGCACCAGGAAAGCAAGAGAATCCCGCACCAGCAGAGAGATCCCTTGCAATCCCCCTCTGATCAGTCACTCAATTCCTCCTCAGTCTGTGGGCCAGAAGCTCAGGAGGCAGCTGCCACCCTGGGGCCAAGCTCAGGGAATGGAACTGGGACCCTTTGCTTCTCTCTCACCGTAGAAACAGACTTTTCCCACTGACCTTCTAAGTTGTCTTTGGCGTTCTTGGGTTGAGAAGTCTGGAAACTGCCACAGCTGCCCACAATTCAGTCCTCTGAGGCCTGCTCCAGGTGCAAGGCGTCCTGCGCCCCCACACTGAACTACATTCCTCTCCCAGCCCAGTGCAATACACCTTTCTGATCAACCATCCAGGCTGTCTTGGGCTGGAAATTTGTTTCACTTTGTCTTTTTGTGGGTTCTGCTGCTTTAGAATTTGTTTAGAGTCATTTTTTATAGGTATTTGGAGGGGTTTGGGGGAGAGCTCAAGCAAGTCACTGCTTTCACTCCGCCATCTTGGCTCTACCCCCAAAGGTCTAGAAGGGACTTTCAATGTCATCCAGTGAAAACTCCTCATTTTACAGATGAAGAAACAGGCCCAGAGAAGCTACGTGACTTAGCCAACTTCACACAGTAGAATCATAAGGTCGTAGGATCTTAGAACTGGAGCTGGCAGGAACATCAGAGGACATCTGCTTGGTAAATGGCAAACCCCACATTTGAACCTAATTGAACCTCTGACATTAAATTCAGACTTTTTCTCCTGTAGGTAAAACCTCTCCCTCATTTAACCCTTTCCCTGGTGTTCTTGGTTGATGTAGCCTGAGCAGTTTCATTCCTTAAACTGATAGTAAGATATTGTTTCACTGTTATTGTCCAGCAAGGGACTGTAATAGCTGAGCTGCCTACAAGGTGATATTCTACTTAAGTCACAAGCCAAATGGTATCATCAGAGTCTCTCTGGTGCATGCATGGGATAGTATTACTAAAAGGCTTCAATATCCTCATTAATCATCAGATGGTGTTCAACCTGCAGACACCTAGAGTGTGTCTCTTACTGCTGACCCTGACGCTTCAAGCAGCAATAGTGGTTTGGTCCAGAATCAAACTCAAGAATGAAATAAAATTTTACTCAAAATATTACTCTATGGTCTATAAACAGTTGATGAGCCCCTAATCTGACTCTGGGCTTTCCTTTCCTTTTTCTAGTCATGATTCCTCCCATATCCACAGGACTCAAATACTTAACCTACTAGGATCACAGAGTTAATTGAACTCAACAGAAAAAAAGGAAGTCATTCACACATTGTTGTAAAAAGCCATCTGCCTCCAGCCATCTCCTAAACCTCCTCCACTTGCCCTCACAGGTCTTCAGTAGAGGACTAAATTCTTAAAGCATAGGCACTTGCTTCTTAGCTCTCTTACCATGGAAAGTGGTAGGAAAGGTGGTGTATATGTGGTGTGTGCTTGTGGGTGGGGGTTTTTGAGGTATAGAGGTGCTGGGAGCCCAAAATAGTGATACATGGGTCCTGCCCGAATGAATTCGGCCCAACCCTTCTTTCAGCCAAAGACAAGGTTTATTAAAACACTGATGGGGGCATGATTCTAACAATCTGCCATATTGGCCAGACTTTTAAGGAATCTAAACATTGGCTGGACTCTTAAGGAATCTGACCATTTGTATTGCTAATGCAAGTGGGCCAGACTAAATCTGAGCCATTGGCTAGATTTTAAGAATCTAAGCACCTTAATGGAAGTGAGATGGATATTATATACAGAAAGACTATGGGAGGGATCTAGGAATGCCCAATTAGTCTGAGTTGACTGGGAGAAGGGGTCTAGGGAGGTATATTGGGAGGTAGAATGGGGTCTAGATAGGATCAAGAGTGGGATCAAGCTAGGGGCAGAGAATTGGGAGATTTGGCATAGGCCACAATGAAAGGGCAGTTGAGAGGATTATAGCCTCAGGCAAACATCAGAGACTTGATCATGTGGGAAAGTCCAGGACTTTTCCTTTTTGGTGTCCAGATACCAAAAACATGATCTTTTCCTTTTAGGGGTTCAGATCCCATCCCCATGGGGGCTGTCCTATCTCTGAATAACAGATTATAACAGGACTGAAGGCAGGAGAGACAATATTGGAAATTAGTGCCCCCTGCCTAATTCCCCATTCAAATATGTTTCATAATAGCTGGCAGCCTTATCAATTACAGTCTTCTTTCATTGTACCTTCCATCCCTATGCTTGATCCAATGTAATAATCTCTTCTGCAGCAGTGGTCTCTGGAAGTCTTGCTCACTGGTAATTAAACCCCACACTACAGCTGCACTGTCCTCCATAGCCACAGTTCTGACCATTCCAGTCTTCCCCATAGAAGCCTGAAAAACCAAAACCCAGGACACGCATAGTCCATTCTCATTGTCTGCATGAAGGTTAACTATTCTGACTCTCAGTCCTGATAGCGATTGTCTACAGACCCCCAAGTCACTTCTCTTCCTTTCTCAATGAGTTCAGTATATGGTTGATATTTTTTTTTCTCTCCTCCTCAAGTCCTATCCTCATGTTAGGGACCTTCAACATACATAATGACTCTCCTAACCACTAACCACTCAGTTCCTCAACTTACTCATTTCCCATGAGATACTCCTCCACCCCACCTTACCATGCACAAAGATGATCACACCCTCGATCTTGCCATCACCTACAAATATATCACCTCTACTTTCAAGAATTTTGGAATCCTCTTATCTGACCGTAACTTCTCCCTTTGCTTTCCCTTATAAGACTCTATCTTTTGTTCACACCATCGGTTTTCTCCCAAGGCATCTCCACTGCACTAAACACTCTCTCTCCTCTTTTGCCCATCTTTATCTCTTGGTGAATCAATTCAACTCTACCAGGTCCTTCTCTTTTAAATCCTTAGCCAGCTTATCATATTTCTGATTGTGCTCAGATAAGCCTCAGCCTGGGATCACTCCCACTATTCACTACCTTCACTTTTACACACATGAACAAAGAAAGAGAAAATCACAGAATTGTTTTGACTGGATCCACTACTTATTTAAATTATACAACTTCAACTGGACCCTCAATGCCTCTAGGCAATCCTACTATACGTCCCTTATCAACTCACTATTCCACTCTTATCAGCAGGTTGAGGAATTGAGCAGTTAGGGTAGTTGAGACAGAATTGGTTTGTATGTTAAAGTCCCTTAGGATGAGGTTGAGAATTGGGAAGAGAGAAAAATTGCAAGCCAATTATCAAATTCATTGAGGAAGGAAGCAGAGTGATCTGGTGGTCTGTAGACAATAGCCACCAAGATTTTGATTGTGTGGTAGATATGAATAACATGAGCTTCAAAGGAGGAGAGATTACTTAGTGATGGAGCTAGAGAGAGAACCTGGAAGTGGCAATAGGGAGCAAGGAGTATTCCAACTCTTCTGCCTTGACCAGTGAACAGAGAAGAATGAGTGAAGGTTCAGTTGGGTCTGGAAAGGGTGGTTGAGGAGTCTATTTCCTCAGGGGAAAACCAGAGTTTGTTTGTTTTCTAGTAAGAGTTTGTAGTTAGAAGGAGTAGAAGAGGAAAAGATTTGTGATATGAAGGGAAGTTTGTTGCCTATGGAATAGGCATTCCAGAGGGCACAGTGGAAGGGCTGGTCAGTTAGGTTGAAACTTTGGGGTGAGAGGATTAAGAGGGATGAACATGAGGCAGTGGGGTGTGGGTGAAATGGGGTTTGGATGAAGAGCTACAAGAATTCATTTAAAGGAATGTGAAGGATATGACCAGGTATGAGATTGTTCATTACTGACTGGAGGGTACTACTCCTCTGTCCTCAAAGGACAGGCACAGGAGACATGAAGCCTGAAGTCAGAGGGAGGGTTGATCTTCTTTGCACTGGAGGTTCTCCACATCCTAGTTGGGAGACTGGGCTGGGAGCAGAAGGTGGAAATTGCCTTGTGCTGGCATAGATGGAAGTGGTTGCTTTGGGGAAGGTGGAAGATGCCTGGCCTGGCCCTTTCCTCAGGGTTTATGCTGCACCCAGCGGAGATGGAAGGCGCAACATACTACCATGCCTGGTCAAATCCTGCAAAAAAAAAAAAAAAACAACCAAAAAACCCATAAATCATAATGAGAAAATGGGGTTAGAGACTTGGTACTCAAAAATTTTGTCAGTGACACATTGAAAAAAAGATAGGAACCTAACAAAAATAGTAGTACAGTTTTATACATTTTAAATGGTTAAGAATACAAAAATACTATAGTAGATAACGGTATTCCCAGCCTCAGGCTCTACCTGTGGCCCAGTTTCTACAGGGCTTGGACAAGTAAAGCCCAGTCACCACCTCTGAGAGGGCAGAGCTTTGGCCATAGTAGAAGATGTGCCAGACTAGCCTTCTTTTCACTACAGCTCCTACTGCACCTGAAGATGTGCATTAAATATGGCACTTTGCTTTAAAAAAGACCACAAGTTTTTTCATGGAGGTAGGCAACAATTGCAGCTTGTGAGTTATTGTGAAATAGTGTCATTTTCTGTGTTCCCTCAAAGACAAACTCATGTATAAATGAACACAAAATTTAAATTATGCTTTAACACCCTGATATATCAATCATGTCAGAACAAATGTAATTTTCAAAACAAGTGTTGTTGCAGAACAGACATTATTTAAAAATATTTTAAACTTTCCTCGGCTAACGCCTTTGAACTAATCTGAAAGAGAAAGCGTTATTGGTTTTTAACTGTTGATTTTGAAACAATATCCTGCTTTCCTCAGTCTAATCAGCCCTGTACAGACTTCTCCCTGGAAGTAGGTGGGCAGACAAAGGGGCTGTGAATAATAACCTCTTTTACAATGCTCTGAAGGGGGTAAGATAATGATCTGGATAAGAGCAGGAAGAAGTCTCTGATTACTTTTCAGGCAGTATTGACCTGCTAGAAAGGAGAATCTCTGAGGTGAGTGGCCATAAAGGTTTTGAGTCATTTTAGAAAAATGGCAAAGACTAAGTGACTATTGTTCTGGGTTGGTGAAGCAGAATGTTAATTGAGGTGTGTAGCTATGTTTTATAATAATATGAAATTTTGTTTAAGATTCTCATAAATGTCATTGTAAAATGTCTTGTGTTAGAGAAATGTCTAAGGGCATGAAAGGCCTCAGCCAGTTTCAACATTTCTCTCTCTCTAAGCAGAACAATACTTGGATTAGAATAATGATAAATTAATAACAACTATTTCTGAAAGACATACAGTATTATTTTTTTCTTCAATACCTCTCTGAATCTGTGTTCCCTCATCTATAAAATGGGCCTAGGTCCTATCTATCAGTAAGGGTTAAATTATACAGTGGATCAGGAAAGGGCTTTGAGGAAATCTCAAGTACACCACAAATGTATGATATTTTAAAAAAATACTTCACCAACTTCCCAGTAAGACATAAATTTGGAGTCCTAAATTTATATCCTTTTTATTCATAAGACAGTCTCCCCACAGCAGACTAGGAAAGTTGCCCATGACGCTAGGTCGTAAGTCAAGGTTCCCCGGGCAGAAACGTGGAAGGAAATGTGACATAAAGCAGAGGGTCTTAGAGTCAGAAAACCTGAGTTTAAGTCATAACACTTACGAGCTGTGTAAGTCTCAGCAAGTCACTTAATCTCTCTGCTCACTCTCTTACTCATGTGAAAAACAGAGATGATAATACTTCCACTGCCTGCCTTGGAGTTGTTGGGAGGACAATGCTTTGCTAACCTTAGAGTGTTACAGAAATGAAAATTGTTGTCATTATATGGAAAGAGATTACTGAAGTATATTTGTTTACTCTTAATTGAGATGTGGAGGTGTTACTGTGTAGGGAGAGAGGGTATTCCCACTAATTCATAGATTCTTCAGATATTGAAAAGTCAGTGCCATAAATTCTGCCACTGCCAAAGTGAAGTGGTTAGGACTGACTCTCCCTGATTCCCTGAGATTCTGTGCTCGGTGGTGTTTTTGTGGCTTTTCCTTCTCATGGCTGCCCTTGATGCTCACGTTAGCCTGATTTCACCTGGATAAAAATATTTAGGGAAGGGGGAGAGCATAGCCTAATTTATACTCTTCTCTTTGAAATGAGGCAGCATTTGATTGATCAATCTATTGATATGTGTGTTTACATATACACACATATATATGTGTGTGTATATGTACACACACATATATGTATATAAAGAGAGAGAGAGAGAGAGATGAAGGAAATAAATATAGAGTAATTGGCAGTTACTAGCAGCTGGGGAGTGAAAGAGAATAATGGAGGAGCTCATGTGGAAAATAGTGCCTGAGCTGAATTTTGAAGGAAATTGGAGATTCTAGGGTAGGGTGGGGGAGGTGAGGAAGGAGTGCATTCCAGGTGTAACCAGCAGATGTGTTACTGTGTAAGTTGGCTGGGGGGAACTCACTCCTTTGACCTATATCCTCTCTTCTGGAAAGAGTCAGAGCTAAACTCTCTCAGTCCATGCTTATCTCTGTCCAGAAGCCATGGCTTTGGGTCGTATTTCCTCTCTGTTCTTAACTCTTACTCCTGTTGCCTACAGCAGCAGCGCTCAATTAAAATGTTTCTATTTGAGTTTGACGCCATTGGCCTGTGGCTCTAGACATTCTTCTCCTTCTCCACTCTCCTCTATAGATTTAATTAGCCTCTCTCTCTCTCTCTCAGGAGCAATATCCTAACCTTCCCCCCATGCAGATTAGACTAGTTTTTTCCTTAAAAGGTATTTATATTTGGTTGGCTCAAGGGACTAAGGACTCACTTCTAGTTGTCTAAATATAAAGAAGCCACAAGGAACTGGAAGGGCTCTCCAGATGTTTGGCTAGTGGATTGATGGGAGCATTGCTCAGCTGAATCAACTCAAGGGGTTCTCAGTGCCTATCTATTTTAATATCCTTTTCCTGTTATAGATAAGTGAATCTCCTTTTGTTAACTGTTGAATGACCTACACTATCTCATGTTGTTCCAGTATCAAACCTAAACTACCAGGGGATTGTCACGAATCAGGTCTAGCTGAGAACACCTTGTTAGTAAAGAAAAGGCTCATTTACAGCCTATAAATGAAAGAAAAACCCCAGGTTCAGTTTAAATTCTCTTAAGAGTTTTATATATCTTGATATTTTGTTTAATGACACTTTTGGTGAAAGACTTCATGAGGCAATTCAAGTAGAATATTGGGCTTTGAGCTGGGAAATAGATTCTGAATCACTCTGCTCTTCAGTAAATTAATTGTGTGACCTTGGGCAAGTCACTTAACCTCTGTGCTTCACTCTCCCTATCTGTAATATGGGAGCAATACCTACCCCAATTTACCCTACCTCACAGGGTTATTGTGAGGATTAATTAGATATAATGTCTGTAAAACATTTGAGCTCCTTGGAGAACAGCTCAATATAAATACAAAATTATTAAAGTTGATTCATTTGTGCAAAAAAAAAGAGTTTATAGAATTATTTTTATTTTAAGAAATCATAACATAGCTCCTGAATCCCAAGGATAGGAGATTCCTTAATTACTGTCCAGAGACTGAAATCTCTTTCCTATTGTAATAATACATGAATTTCACCTAGCCATTGGCATCTCTCTCTCTCTCTCTCTCTGTAATCAGTTTATAAACATGCAATATACAGCTTTCATAGTCTTCCATAAATTTTATGTAAAGGGAAAGTAAAATCAGGATAAATAAACAACTTAGAGAACAATGAGAAATCAAATTATATAAAAAATCCATGTCACAAAACAGTGAAAGGGAGGGGAGGGAATTGAAGGAAGAAATTATTTTTGAGCTTCCTTAGCCTCTTGGAGAGAAATAGATCAGCCATCTCCCTTGAAGAGATATTTTCTCATGATTGGAGAGAATCTCATGATTCTCTCCTTCCTTTCTTTCTTTCTTTTCTTTCCTTCCTCCCTCCTTTTTCTTCCTTTCTCTCTTCCTTATTTCTTTCCTTTCTTCCTTTCTCCTTCTTTCTTTCTCTCTTTCCTTCCTTCCTTTCTTCTTTCCTTTCTTTTTATTCCTATCATCTCCCTCATCTTCCCTCCTTATTCACAATGGAAAAAATAAAAGAAAAAGTCTTCGCAACAAATATGCAGAGTCAAGCCAAACAAATTCCTACATTGTCTGTGTCCAGAAATATATGCCTGTGCCTCTCTGTCAAGAGGAGAAAAGCATGCTTTATTATCTATCATCAGTCCTCTGGAATTGTGGTTGGTTATTGCATTGATTAAAGTTCTCAGGTCCTTCAAAATTGTTTTTCTTCATAATGTTGTTTTTATTTAAATTGTTCTCTCAGGTCTGCTCACCTTCTTCTGCATCAGTTCATATAGTACTTCCCAGTTTTCTCTGAAAGTCCTTTTGTCATTTCTTTTCAGGCAGTCTCCAAGTCTGAAAGGAAAAAACAAAACAAACAAAAAAAAACACTTTAATTTGGGAAGTGAGGAGATAAGGATGTGAGAGAATAGGAATAAGGTTGAACGACCTGCTTCTGAATTTAAATGGGAAGTGGAGAGCTTCAGTTAAAGGAAGATGAATTAGATTTCTGGCCACTAGTCTGAAACTAGTTATTGGTACCTCAGTGAATTTTTAACTTGCTTCAAATACATATCTTATACATATCTTATGCTCTGCTCTTTCATCCTTGCCTCTAAAATAGAAATTGAAATATTAACCTACTCCCTGCAAGACTGGGTAAAACTGAGGACTTGAAAGTACATAAAGTACATAAAGGCATGGATGTTTACACACACACACACACTTACACACATACATGATACAGGGGTGGCATGGTAATTTTTTTTTAAAGATCTACTCAGTATCTGCTTTTCAAAAGCAAAGGATCTTGAAAAGGATGTAGATTTATAACTGGAAGGGATCTCTTAAGTCATTTAGCATAACCCCCTTATTTTATGATCAGGAAATAGAGACCCAGAGAAATGAAGTCACTTGCCCAAGGCCATGTTGTTCAGTTGTTTCAGTCATGTCTAATTCCTCATGACCCCATTTGGGGTTTTCTTGACAAAGACACTAGAGTGGTTTGCTAATTTTTTCTCCAGCTCATTTTACAGATGAAGCAATTGAGGCTAACAGGGCTAAGTGACTTGCCCAGAGTCACACAGCTAATAAGTGTCTGAAGCTGGATTTGAATTTAAGTCTTCTTGACTTCAGGCCTAGGGCTCTAAACAATGTGCCACCTAGTTGTCCCACCCAAGATCATGCAGATGGCTTAAATAATGGCAGAGACAGGATTTGAACTCAGATCCCCTGACTTCAAGCTCAGTGTTAAGATTAATACAGGTAGATGATAATTTGTTCTTTTTAAGAAATGGACACAATAGAATTTCCTGTGGCAGAATGTCTCAGTATATCCTAGGATCCAAAATTCAAAGGGACATTAGTCTGACCCTTACAGTACTGCTGAGGAAACAGAATCCAAGAGAGATTAAGTGATTTAATGTCAAATAGGTTGTACATGTCAGAGCTGGGATTTAATTCCAATTTACTAAGTGCAAAAGAAATATTTAACCATTTATGATGTCAATTAGATTTAACCAATCAATTATAAAAGATTTATAATTCTTTTTAACCAGGGGTGGATCTATTCCCAACCAAGGTACCAGGTTAATTGTTCCAAATTAGAAAACAAGATTCTTAGGAGGGAAAACCATCCATCACTTATTTATGAGGACAGATAGATGGCCAGGTACAGTGTGAGTTTGGCTGTGCTGTCAGCATAAAGCTCAGTTATCCTCCTGTTTTGTGGTAGCTCAGTAGGGAGTAGTGAAAAGATAGCTACCAGAGTAATGAGGAAATGACTCACATACAGTTCATTATAATAGTCTATAAGTTCAAATCATTATCCAATATCTTCAAGTGTAGTAAGTCATCGTTATTAGAAAGCGAGATCTTAATGGCCCATAAATCAAACCCCTTCTTAAGATACATGCTGTCTATTAAATTGTAGCCATAATTAAAATCATTTAGTGTGTAATAATAAATACTACACAATCTCAAAAATCACTTGTAATGTCATGGTATGGACTATAAAAAAGACAAAAATGGATAGAGGGCTAAAAATGGAATTCAAGTAACTTGACTTAGAGTCTAAAAAACTCTCCCACCTTTCTTTAATTGTTACTAGGTCACCCATTTAATGTCAAAGAAAGTTTGGGGTCTAAAATTCTCCTATATCTTTTCCTTCAACGTAATGCTTGAATAGAAAAGGCCTACTTCTAAAAACTTTTTTTTACTTCTTTTTGCTTATTTTATTACATTTTTTTTCACCAATTTTGCCTTTTTTTAACTGACATTTCTCAGTGACTTCATTCTCCTTTCCTCCACCCATAGAACCCTCCTTTGCAACAAACAAGTACAGCTAAGCAAAACAAATTAGCCCATTAGGAGAGTATGCCTCAATCTGCCCCTACAGTCTACACTTCTCTGGCAGGGTTACTAATCCAATCAATGATATGGCCAGAACCCTATTATCAACACTTAGGGATTCCTGTTAGTCATTCACACATACTACAGAGGTATATAGAGTTGAGTTGTCACCTTGGCTAGTATTCCCTTATTGCCAGTGCCTCACCACACTCCCCTTCACCATGGTCAATGGGTTGGTCTTTGACAGTGTTATTATTATTATCATTTTTATTACCAACTCCTCCTCCTCCTCCTCCTATTACTACCACCACCACCACCACTACTACTTTGAATTGTATCACTGATAAAGGAAACTCCCTGGTGAGGAAACTCTATAGATATAAATCAGCACTTTCTGAGGTATAGTGAGTGGATAGAGTGCTGAGCCTGGAGTCAGGAATACCTGAATTCAAAACCAGCCTCAGATACTGCATGACCTTGGGCAAGTCACTTAATCTCTGTTAGCCCCAATCTTTTCAACTGTAAAATGTGAATAATAATAGCACCTATCTTACAGGGTTGTTATGAGCATCAAATGAGATAATATTTGTAAAGCGCTTAGTACAGTGCCTGGCACCCAGTAGGCACTTAATAAATGCTTTTTTCCCCTTATAATCTTACTGAGTTGCCCAGCATTGGAGATTAAATGACTTGTCCAAGAGTCACAAAGCCAGTATACGTCAGATGAAGGTCTTCTATCCATGGTTTTCTATACATTAAGTCATGTTACCTCCTTTATTAATTGCAATTATCCGACTGGTCAGTACACTGTTACTCTCTGTTCCATAGCTCCCCCCTTCTACTCCCAGGACACACACCCCTTATCAGCAAGTCAGGATAGCCAGATTTCTAGTCGGGATCAGCAATGGAACACTTATCATAGGAGAAGATTAAGGTCCATCAGGGATCTCTCAGTTACTGACAGCCATTTTAATTGGTATCTGACAGAAAGCCAGACATTCATTTTGCCTGTGGCACTGGAGATAAACAGTGCAGTTCAGGCATGCTCACTTGTGGCCCTTAACCCATTTATATTGTGATTTTTAAAGCCAAACAAAATACTTCTGGTGCACTTTTGCTAGCAAATTGCTTGAAGATTAAAGGCAACAGCTGTTTGTGTCTTCAGAAACAGATGGGGGATCTTGACTTAAAGATCCCAGGCCTTCTCTCCAACACATACACATAATTCTGCCAAGGCTGGGGGCAATAAGTGTTACTGAAACATATGATCCATCAATCATTAGACAGTTGTTGAATACCTACTAAGCATAAGGCATAGTGCCAGGTTTAATGGGGGATAGAGGGAAATATGACATAATCCCTGCCTTTATGGAACATACAATCTAGAAGGGCAAGAAAAGCTATGGACCTAAATAAAGACAACTAACAATGCCACTGGTAACTGGTTATGGTCCAAGGAGTGTTGTAGACAATAAATACTGTGGAAGGTCAGAGGAAGGAAGGTCCCCTGTCAGGGAAGACTTTAATGATTTGGGGGGTAATTACCTATTGGAGTCTATAAGCCTTTGTTCATATTCATGACATTTTTTTGCATTTTACTAGTGAATGACTTTGACTTCATAAGGAGATATGTTGAAAATCTTCATGCAGCAAGTTTAGTAATATCAAATATGATTAAAAATCTATCATCAATTGCATGTCAGATTTTTAAAGGTATTGATCAATCTCACAGATTATTTTTCTCCATCTTTTTCTTTAAAAAATTATTTTATAAGAGACGAATTCAAGAGGAAATCTGGTGATTTCCAAAAAATTCAAGATAAAAATGAAAATCTATTTTTTTTTTTAAAGAAAAAAGGACTATGTTTAACCCTAGGCCTGATGATGAAGGATTGACACATATTCACATATTATATATAAGTTTGATGTTTATCTAGTATTATCTTTTCCTTAGCATATAACATAGCACTGTGGGATTGAATTGAAAAGAAAAAGTATATTAGATCCTTGCAATGTTGGTTCAAAGCTCATCCAAGGCAAAATGCCATGGGGCTCTTTCTGGAAATGTGCCAGGGTAGGAACAGAACAGGGTCAGACTTGTTAGCATCCACAGTTTAGCCTGGGTTTGGAGTGATGCTTCCTCACTTGTCATGGTCCCATTTGTTCGATAATTCTAAGCCAGCCCCCTTGCTTGTTTCAGCATTATCCTAGTGTAAGAGCCACTTAATTTGTATATTATTGACCATTAGGTTGATGTATGCTTTGAAGTTTGAATAGCAGTAATTCCTTCCCTGTATGTCAGGGTTTCCTAACCTTTTCTGTGTCATGGACCCATTTGGCAGTCAGATGTAGTTTATGGATGTCTTTTCAAAATGAGGCTGTGAAATGCACAAAATAGAATACATAAGATTATAAAAGAAACCCATTATATTGAAATAAAAATCATATACATATGTATATATATTTCCTATCCAAATTAACAGATCCCTGAAATCTCTGTTGTACCTGTTCAAAGCCACCTTGACCACAGTTCAATGGCCAGAATATTGTACTTCTTAATAATAATTATTATTATAATATCATTATCATCATCTAATATGTAATATATTATATAAATATAGTCTATAAATAATATAATATAATAAATAATAATAATAAGCCACTTCTTAATAATGAATTAAAATGAACAGGATCGTTGAGTAGGTCATTGGAAACCACCCAGGGTTCATCCATCTGGGCCAGTCTTGTTCCCATAGAGGAGAAGGTGATGCTTGATAATCAGAGTAGTGAGGCAATAGGTGTATGGGGCATTTAGGGAGGACCAGGACCTCTGATGTGAGGGTTACTGAACACTTTTCAGGGCTACTCATCTATCTTTGGTGTCCACCTGTCACCCAACTCTCAACTTGGCTCCAAGATGCTATAGCACCCACAGTAGCTACACCTTGGTAAACTTTCTCAGCAGATGCGCTAAATGAGGTTGAGGGTAACTGACAGGCTTCAAGCCTGTCAGTGAGTGAAGGGGATGTCTACCCCATGCGTGTGAAGACTTCTCTTGGTGGAATGAATGGATGAGAACAATTTGTTTGGATAGTCTTGAAGGAGGCTGAAGCAGACTCTTTGTAGCACATAGAGCTTGGTCAGACATCAAAGACGCCAAGGTCATCTACTGCATCCTGGGCCACTGCCAGTTGTTCTGATTTTTGTCCTGCCACTGGACTTTGATAACTCTGGAAGAGGGAGTGAGGCTGATGAGTTTGTGTAGCTCTGCCTCACTTAAAGCCAATTCACCAGCAAGTCAAGATGTCACCTTGTGATGGATGTCATTGGTCCTCTTCCAAAACAAAGGATGAACAATTTTTACCTATGGGAGTTATTGAGCTACACTACTCATTACAGCTCATCTTCCAATAAAGATTTTAAAAAGTCAAAATTTCCTAGTCCTAGCTTCATCATTTTTAAACCTGAAGAAATTTTAAAGAATCTGCTTAATTCATCTGTGATTAACTTCTGCTTATTTGCTTACATTGGGTGTGGCCGCTGTGCATGCGATAGCTTCTTGGAGCCACATGTGAGAGTTGGGTGACAGGTGGACATCAAAGGTGGATGAGCAGCCCTGAAAAAGGCTTGGCAAGCCCTCCCACCAGAGGTGCTCATCCTCCCCGAACACACCATACAATGACCTAAGAGTAAAAGTAACCTAACTGGGGCTAGACAGAGCCATCTCTAGGGTGGGGAAACTTAAGCTTTGATCTAGGGTACTGAAGTTTAAAGGGTATTGGTAGTACTTCTATGCTATCAGAAGATAGAAACTGATCTGAGTATCTGGTTAATAAGAATGATTAGTTGAAATCGGAAGCTACCACATGCATAATTCCTTCCTCTCCTTCCACTCCTCAATGGCTTCATCCCCAAGTAAGGTGACCAGTGGCCCAGCCCTACTCCATCCCCTTCCCCAGCAACATTTCCACTATCAGTCTCCACATTTTGCCCACATCCTTTCCCCAGGATTAAATAAACAGATTTTGTCTTTAAAAGTTGGTTGAAGGTCATTTTTAATGCTTGCTCTGAGAATCAGATATGAAGTTATGTCTCTGGGGCCAGGGTTTAGATGCCTTAAGAAAGAGAACCCAGAGCCCAAGAAAGCTCATCATAGGTTGAGTATAAAAGGCAGGTTAGCAAGTAGTGCGCTGCATTTGTGCCCAGGAGGCTCCCCTAAGTGTTAGTGAAGATTGAAAGGAGTGAAAGGTGTCATTATTTAATGGGAAGAAGAGTGACTGAGTCCTCTACTGGGAGATCTAGTCTGATGTAGTTCCACCATTTAGATGGGAATATATTCCTGTGACAAGGCCTGGCACCCAGCAGAGAGCCCAGAAAGCTGTGTGGGCAGATCTGAGCTGTGCTCCCTGTTGCATATCAGGCCTAAAGTGCTAAAGGCACTAGCCTATCCTGTGTGCCACTAGCACCTCCCCTCCCCTCCCCCATCTGATTGACCTCTTTATTATCCTTCCCGAATATTTTTGCCCCGAGTGAAAGCATTCCTAATTACAGCTCTGCCCACTTACCAGTGTCTGCTCTAGTTGTTGCAGGGGACCCGAGACATGAATACAGGGATATATTAGAAAACCATTTTCAGAAGAGGGGGAAAGGCTTAGATAGATGGGAAGGTGGGTAAAGGAGTGTTTGTTTTAATATATGAGAAAGCTGATGTGACTGATGAGGAAAACAGAAAGTGGGTCTTTAAGAAGGGAGCGGTATTGGAGTGTTTATTGTGTTTCCAACACTATGTCAAGGTGCTGTAAGGAATACAAAAATAGAAAGCAGTCTCTGCTCCTGTCAGGGGGCTGCATGATTCCTCCATAGTACTATTCCATAAGTATGAGGGAAAGCCTCAGATAAACACTCAGATGAGCTAACAGCTAGTGCAACCTAGAGATAATTTTCATCAAAGGCTGATTCTCATTGTGATCATTTTCCTGGATCACTCCCACTGCCTACAGACAAACAAAAGCCAGGGACTCTCTCCACAGAGATCTCCACTATCCTAGAGAATCACAGAGGACAGGAATAACCTGGGGTCCAAAATCCACAGGGAGAAACCTCAGGGAGAGATACCAACTCATGCAATGGACAATAGAGAAATAGAAATGCAAACTTCTATTGGTACAAGAGTTCTCTGAGGTTCTTGGCCTTGTCCCTTGAAGGTCTTCAGACAAAGACCAGATGCCCAGTTGTTGTGTATGCTGTAGGGGGGCTGATGGCTTTTCATGTGTGAGTTGAACTACATGAATGTTGAGGTCCTTGCCAACTCTTAAATTCTATCATTCTGTAATTCAATACTTGATAGGACATAACTAAAAACTATATTTGGGGGGTATGGGTTACAGGCATGCCACTCAGTGCCCTTATTGGTTTTACAAAAATATGTCACTAGTAAGGCAGCATTACAAGAGGGATGTTAGTGCCATCATTCTTTGCATCTCAGGAGATCACAGTCAAGTTTTGTGACATCATGCTGGAGAGCGTATAAAGGACAACATCACACTATGACACTGGTCAGGGCAAAGCTATAAAGGACATCACTGTCTATGTTTTAGTGGAATTCATTGGAAGAAGGAATCCAAGTGGGCTGAAGAAGTCAGGATAGATTCCGTAGAGAAGGGAAATGAGTTTTTGGTTACATATGACAAAATCCATTCTAGGTCATCACCCAGAAAGATGATCACCTTTATACAAAAGAAAGGACATTCCTCTGAAAGAAAAGAGAAGCAAGAAAAGTTTATCTTTAAGCTTTTGTACATCTGTTTTGTTTAAAAAAATTTTTTTAGGCAATTGGGGTTAAATGACTTGCCCAGGGTCACACAGCTAGTAAGTGTCAAGTGTTTGGTCTGAGGTCGGATTTAAACACAGGTCCTCCTGGCTTTGGGGCCAGTGCTCTATCCACTGTGTCACCTAGCTACCCCACTTTTGTACATTTGTGAGAGCCTTTGAGTTCACAGTGGTGAATCAGTTAGGGTTTTTGCCCATGAGTCAGGCTGGTGAGCTGGAGAGTGGGACAGTCTGGTGAGGGGGCCTGGAGCATGGAAGGACTTCCTAGGGATCACATCAAATGACATAGTCTGTTCTGGACAAAAGCTTTGATGAGGGGGCCAGGGGTTGGGGGAGTATTCACCAGCCTGGGCCACCATGCAGTGGAACAAAGACCACCTAAATCAACTGCCCTTGTTTTACAGATGAGGAAACTGAGAACCAGAAAGATTAATGGATATGCCTAGGGTGGTGGGTTTGAGGGGCCTATGGGACATCCAAGTGAATATGGCCAAAAGGCAGTTGGTAAGGCAAGACTGTAGTTTAGGAGAGAGACAAAGGTTGGATATATAGATCTTGTCATCATCTGCATACAGATAATAATTGAAAGCATGGGAACTGATAAGATCACCAAGAGAGGGTATAGAAAGAAAAAAAAA
>NW_020954569.1:78396894-78432056 GCF_900497805.2 Vombatus ursinus | reverse complement strand
ATATATTAGAAAACCATTTTCAGAAGAGGGGGAAAGGCTTAGATAGACGGGAAGGTGGGTAAAGGAATGTTTGTTTTATATATGAGAAAGCTGATGTGACTGATGAGGAAAATAACAAGGAAGAGGAATTCACTCCCTGTGCTTAAATAGGACAGGGCTATCTCCCGAAGCTCCACAAGCCCCATTGTGCTTCTGACACTATTCTTTCATTGTTAATGGGCTTGAGAAAAGTGAGAGATACACATACCATTCTTTCCTCTTTTTAATAATCCTCCTAAAATATTACCTGTCTCAAGGCAGATTAGAAAGGTAGACCTGACGGTTTAGCACCTGGAAAGAAGCAATCGAAATGAATTATTCTTTGATTGCTTAACCCTTGAGGAAATCTAGTTTATTTCCTACAACACATCTTTTGAGTCAGCTTCATAATTGAATTCATTATTCTGTCAGAACTCTTTTTTCAGTCTTAAGTTCCCTCTCACAGTTCTATATCCCATTGTACTCCACAACCTGGCCTGGGTAATCCAGATTTCTGAGGGGAAGGGGAAAGGGAGGCTAAGGAAGAGGGGAAGGGGAGAATTTTCATCCTTTTTCCTTGCCAGAAAAAAGGACTAGGTTACCTTGCTGATCATCTTGGAGCAGCTTAATCCTGACCATAGATCCCCTTGCTGATACCAATCATTCCTCATCTCCTCTGGTTTTTACATGTATAATTTGATATTAAAATTAATAACTGGCATATCTGTAACTGACTTTAAACTTTGCAAAGCACTTTACCTCCATAAGCTCATTTTGACTCTTACAAGAGACTCTAAGCAGGGGGCAGCTAGGTTGTTCAGTGGATAGAGGACTGGCCCTGGATTCAGGAGGACCTGAGTTCAAATCCACCCTCAGACACATAACACTTACTAGCTGTGTGACCCTGGGCAAGTCACTTAACCCCATTGCCTAATCCAAAAAAAAAAAAAAAAAGAGACTATAAGCTAGGTAGTTCAGGTATTATTATCTCTATTTTATAGATGAAGAAACTGAGGCTTAGAGAAGTTAATGGATTGCTCATGGTCACACTGCTAGCAGATATCAAAGAAAGGAATTTTTTCTTCTTTTTTTTTTGATACTTTTTGATACCCCATATCACCCAGGCTGGATATTCAGTGGCCACTCTTGGGGTGGGAGGAGGGTTGACCTCATCTCTAATTGGCATGGGAGCTTTGATCTGCTCTGTTTCCAACCTGGGCAAGCTCGCCTGTCCTTTGTCAGTCTGAGTCAGACTGTCTCCAGTCAGAGACAGTATTTAGATCCAGGTCTTCCTGATTTCAAGTGCAGCACTTAAGTTCCATACTTCCTTCTACTGCAGTTGACCTTGTATGTAGATATCTGTATCTCTCCACTGCCTCATAAGAAGGTCAGGAAGACCTTCTTACTATATTAATACTGTCTCTGGCCAGATATGGTAGTCTATATCTATCTCTATACATACATATAGAGATAGATATAGGCATAGATTTATATAGATGTAGATCTATGTCTGTATCTTTCTATCTATCTGCCCTTCTCTGTTCATCTCTCTGTGTCTCTCTCTCTTTCTCCCTGTCTCTCTGAGAAGTCTCTGTCTCTTTTTTTCTCAGCTGGTGGAGCAGTGGGTAGAGTGCTGCACCTAGAATCAGGAGACTTACTAGCTGTATGACCCTGGGCAAGTCACTTGACCACTGTTTGCCTTGGAGGCAGCTAGGTGACTCAGGGGATAGATCACTGGGCCTGGAGTCAGAAAAGCCTGAATTGAAATCTTACCTCAGATACTTACTTGATGTGTGATCCTGGAAAAGTCACAATCTGTTTGCCTCAGTTTCTTCTAGAGTTAAACAGAGGTAATCATAGCATCTACCTCTCAGACTTGTGAGGATCAAGTGAGATGTTTATAAAAAGTACTTAGTGTAGTGCCTGGCACGTAATTGGCTCTATATAAATGTTTATTCCTTTACTTTACTCTTTCTCTCTCTAAATATACACACATACACATACAAGGGAATCCAGAATTTACGTGTGTGTGTGTATGCATACATACATATGTATATACACACATATAAAATACATATATAGAAATGTGTTTTATGTATGTATGTATGCATGCTCACATAGTCACAAACCCAGGGTTTTCCAAAAGTCTCAGTGCCATTTCAAGCTAAGAAAGCATTAATAGCTTAAAATGGCACTAAGACTTTTGGGACACCCAGCATATGCATCACACACACACACACACACACACACACACACACACACATATTTAGAAGTACCTCTAGTTTTTCTTTGTCCTCTCTAGTCTAGAAATATTAGAGGTACTCTGCACAATGTACCTCGACTTTTCTAGTGAAGAAGCTATGCTGGAAACAGTTTTCTCTGAAATCTGAGTTTGACTCGATTTTTTGGGAATGAGTTGTCCTTCCCAGATACCCCTGATGTAGGCACATTGGAATGGCTCTCTTGCCTACTTGTTGGTTAGCTGCAGTCCATTCAATGTGTATTTTCCTCATTATGCGGCAGCCATTAGTACTTCATACAAACTCCAAGAGGACACCATGGGGTAATGCATGTGGACCTGCCATCGAATTGGATTCCTTCATGTATTAAGTTGCTAAACCATATTTGTGATCACATCAAGTTTTTCAACACTCCTTCAGTGTCTTAGAGCATTTGTTATGTCTGGTACTCAATATATAGCAAACCAAGTCAGACAGAGTATTCAAAGAAAAAGCTGAAAATCCAATCAAAAAAGTCTAAATTGTAGGCAATAGAAATAGTTAAAGGAAGGCAAGCAGCAGGAGTTAGCACAGTGTGATGGGAAGAGCAGTGGACTTGGTCACTTGCTCAGGAAGACCTGAGTTCAAATCCTGCCTCATACACTTACTAACTGGGTGACCTTAGGCAAATCATTCCAACTCTCCCAGCTCCAGTTACCTCATTTGTGATATAGTAATACTAACAATAGCACCTTCCTTGTAGGGTTAGTGTGAAAATCAAATGAGACAATATACATAAAATGCATTGTGAACCTTTAAAAGCACTATGTGTGTTAGCTATTATTAACAGAGAGATCCACTGGTAGAGAATGGCTAGAGGTCTCACACAATCTGAGGCCAAGTCAGAGGTCCAGGCAGAAAAAGAGCCAGCACCAGGCATGCTCAGCAGTAGAAGCAAGGACACAGTGGTGAGAACTGGGGTTTAAGGACAGGACTCCTTGGAAGGACTGGAGAGTGAGGGGAAAAGAGAACCCACAATCTAGGAGACCAAGAGAATTTAAGGTAATCAAGGGAAGGGAACCAAGATGAGACCCAAGAAAGGGAGAACAAAGTAAAGACCTCGGATAAGGGTCTGTTTACTGAATCAACCTGATAGAGTGGAAAGAAATGCTCGATTTGAAGTCAGGATATTTAGTCTATAGCACTTACTAGCTGGATGACTATGGGCAAATTACTTAATTTCTATTCATCTCTAAAATGGAAATAATAATAATATGTGCATTGCCTATGTCACAGGGTTATTGTGAGAAAAATGCTTTGTAAACTTTGAAATGCAATGTACATTTTCATCAGGATCTTTATTAACTATTCTAGGCAATATTCTCATTGTTCAGGTTCATTGTCCAGACTTATTGCACAGACCTTTTGTTTTTGCCAAACTCGCATATTCACTATTCCTTGTATACACCAGCATGTCATTCCACTGCCCCTCTCCATGCTTTTTCATGAGACTCTCCCCTTACCTGGAATACATTCCCTCTTCATCTCTGCCTCGCAGCATTCTAACTTTTTTTAAAAGCTTAGCTCAAAAACTGCCTCTTACAAGAGGCCTGTCTATTTAAAAAATATATCGAATATTTAACATCACCTAAATTTCCCAATGTATTTCTTTCCATCCTCTCCCAAAGGGGGAGGGGGGGAGGAAGAGAGAGAGACAGACAGACAGACAGAGACAGAGAGACAGAGACAAAAAGAGAGACAGAGACAGACAGAGAGACAGAGACAAAGAGACAGAGAGAGAGAGAGAAGGAAGAAGAAAAAGAGGAAGAGAAAGGAAGAGGAAAAGAGAGACAGGCAAATAGAGGAGGGGAGAGGGGGAAGAGGAAAAGAGACAGAGAGAGATAGAAACAGAGACAGAGATACATACATACAGAAAGAGACAGAGAGATAGAGGAGGAGAGTGAGAGAGAGAGAGGAGGGGGAAAGAGGAAAAGAGAGACAGAGAAAGAGGAAGGAAGAGAGAGGAGAGGGAAAAAGAGGAAAGAAGAGAGGTACAAAGAGAAAGAAACACGTCAACCAAGAAGTCCTAAACATTGTATGCAGATATCTCTCCCCATAATCCTCCACCTCTGCAAAGATAGGAGGCAAGTAGACACAGGCATAGTCTCATACTTCCTCCCTGGAGACCAGTTTGGTCATTATAATTTCACAATATTCTGCATCATTTGTTTTGTGGGTCTTTCCATTGATACTTTTGCTCTTGGCATATAGTGCTTGATCAATGCATTTTCATTCACCCACAATGTGTTCTTGGCTCTGCTTACTTCACACTGCATTATCCATATTCAGGTTCATATATTTCTCTGTATTCTTCACAGTCATTGCGTCTTACAGCATAGTCATAGCAGGAGGGACCGGCCCTGTGATTTCATCAGTGTACGGACCTGCCACGTGAGAAAACTCCCCCAACCAGCTGAGGTCTGCACCTTTCCTGAAATTACAGTTTTACGGAGTTATTAAGAACACAGAATACCCATTTTGGTTCCGGCGGCAGGAGGCAGATGACGAAGGGGACGTCTTCGCTTGGTAAGCGCCCGGAATAAGACGCACAGTTTGTGCCGTCGTTGTGGTTCTAAGGCATACCATCTTCAGAAGTCAACATGTGGGAAATATGGATATCCTGCTGAACGCAAGAGAAAGTATAGTTGGAGTACAAAGGCTAAATGACGCAACACCACTGGTACTGGTCGAATGAGGCACCTAAAAATTGTCTATCGCCAATTCAGGAATGGATTCCGTGAAGGAACAACACCTAAACCCAACAGAGAAGCCGTTGCAGCATCTAGATCATCTTGAGGATTCAACTGTTTGTTAAAATAAATGTCCTAAATGAAAAAAGTAAAAAAATAAAAAAAAGAACACAGAATACTATTGATTCAAATTCTTCTTTTCAAAATGACTAATGTGAAAATCTGTTTAATATGAATGTATATGTAGAGCCCATATCAGATTGCATTTCATCTTGGGTAGAGAGGAAGGGAGAGAGGGGGGAGGAAATTTAGAACTCAAAATCTTATAGAAGTGAATGTTGAAAACTAAAAAAAAAAAGAACACTGAATAAAAAGTAAAGCCACTTGTCCAGGGTCATACAGACAGTAGGTGTCAAAAAACTTCCTAGAACCAAGGCTGGTTCTCTATCTACCATGCCAAATTGCCTGATGTATCATAGTTTCTTGTTTGTTTTTCTTCTAGGCAACGGGGTTAAGTGACTTGCCCAGGGTCACACAGCTAGTATCAAGTGCCTGAGGTCAGATTTGAATTCAGGTCCCCCTGACTCCAGGGCCAGTGCTGTATTCACTGCACCACCTAGCTGCGCCTGTATCATAGCTTCTTAAGCTGTTCCCTAACTAATGGCTGTCTACTATGTTTCCTTTCCTTCGCTACTACAGAGTACTGCTGAGGTGATATTTGTAATGTGCTTAGCACAGTGCCTACCATACAGCAGGTGGTTAATAAATGCTTACATCATTCCTTCCTGCTGGAAACATTTTTGCGTATATGGTGCCTTTCTTTTTATCATTGACTTCCTTGGAGTATATATCTAGTAGTGGGATCTTTGGGTCAAAGAGCATGGCTATTTTAGTTGTTTTCATAGTGTGATTCTGAATTGCTTTCCAGAATGGTTGGACCAATTCAGTCAGGAAAGACTAATCCTGACCCACCTAGGTGCGGTGCCATCCTCCATGTCCTGAAAATTACTTTGAATGTATTTTCTGTACAGCATAATGGATAGAGAGTTGGCCTCAAAACCAGAAAGACCTGGGGTCACATCTTTCCTCTCACACAAACTGCCTGTGGGACCCAGGGCAAATCACTTAGCCTCCCAGGGTTTTAGGCCGGTGGTATCAAACTCTAATAGTAAAAGAGACCACTCAACCATACATAACGATCCCTGTGGGCTGCATATTGACTTGGAGAGCCATATATGTTTATATATTTATTTTTAATTAATACATCAACACATTAAAATTAGATAGGAACTACATTTTAGCCTTGCTCGGGCTGCACTCAGGAGTATTGTCACCCTGAAAGCCAAATGTTTGACTTCTCAGCTGTAGGCAACTCTCTACACTCAGATGTTGCAGAGAAGGTGCTTACCTGAATTGGGAAAGGGAGCTTCCTTTCCTAGAAATTCACTATATACCAATGAAAAGACAGATCTGGTTCCTATCCCTATATTTTATATTTATTTATCTGTGTTCATAATGTTCTCTACCACCACCCCTCACCCAATCAAATGTAAAGTCCTTTAAGGTAAGGATTGTTTTATTTTCTCTTTTTGTATTTCCAGTTGAAAGCATGATGCCCAGTATATAGTCAGTGCTTATTAAATGCATGCTGAATGAATGAATGTTTGACGAACACATTCAAGATAATTTTGCTTGCCTAAGTTATCAGATAGCACTCAAAGCTACTTTCTCTGTACACCTATAGTCTACTCTCTTTCAGACTTCCCTATGTGTCTTATTGGAATTACCCACCAACTGCTATCAGCTGACTCAAAATATTTTTAGGCCAAACTATACAACTAGATTATTGCCATATCATACCAGATCTCTGGCTTTCTCTGATTGCCCAGATGCTCCATTATTGTCTGTCCATATACAACTTTTGCCATTTCCTCACCCCTGCCCCTCTCTGCATTACTCCCACCTTCTTACTTTGACCCCCCAGACTGATCCTAGAACAAATTCTTGAATCTTTACCAACCACATTAGTATTCCTATGCCATAGACTATCAGTCAATGTCTTCAGAGTATCCAAATGCCCTTCAAGCAGTAGATTTATTGCTTTTATAAGATAAAAATTTAAAGGACTTGGAAAACCTTAAAATGCTTTATTTATTATTGTAAATAGATTTATTAGAATCATTGTCTCTTTATCTTACAGATGAGGAAACTTAGTCCCAAAGCAGCTAAGAGATTTGCCCAAGGATAAAGAGGTTGGATGAGATGGTCTTGAGGTCCCTTACAGTGACCCAGAGAATACCTGGTATGGCCCATAAGACACAAGCTCAACCCTGGTTAGGTTCAGAACGATGGGCTGCTGGAGCCTTATTTCCTTGCCTGTCCATATGGCTGAGAGTGCTGACAATATATTGCCCATAAGATGCCATCCATTCTATTCTTACTTAATTGACAAAATAATTGAACCTGTAAATAAGTTGACACCCTCTATTGATTCTGAATTATCCTTATTCAGAGGGTTTGAGCATCCCCCTTTCTAGACCCATTTTTTAAGTAACTAACAGCAAATAGCAAAGAAAGACAATCACCAGTAACCTTTTGCAAAACCCAATTTTCCAACTGTATGCAACCAAATGACTATTTAATAGCTGTAAATGTCATGCTCAAATATTTTTAGTCATTTTTTCCTGTCAATTTATGACTCATTTGGAGGAAAAGACAGTCTTCAGGTTAGAGCAAACAGCTCACTGAAGAGACCTTATTTTTTTCATTAAAGTGTCACATTTCCTTGCAGGCTGCCATTTGGTCAGGAAAAAAAACCCCACTCCTTTGTTGGGGATCCACACATTTGCCACGTCAATTCAACTTCCCTTCCACATGTAGTTAGCCTTAGAATCATAGATCTGGAGCTGGAAAGGACTTTATAAATAATGTAGCCCAACCCCCTTATCTCACAGATGAAAAAAATGAGCTCTTGAGAGTTAAAATGTCTTGTCCAAGGACACACAAATAAATGGGAAAAATGAAATGTGAATCCAGCCTCTTGGATTCTAGTCCATAAACCAACAAGCATTTATTAAGTACTTACTGTATGCCAGGACTGTGCTAAAAGCTGGGATACAAAGACAAACAATATACTAGGCCTTCCCCTCTATTGTGCTTTCTGCTAGATCATCCTGTTTTTCACATTGGCCTGCTTTTATTTTGACAAAATTTTTATTCAAAGCAAAAACATGCATCCATTTCCTCTTTGCTTGGTACTGTCACATCAGTAGCCCTGTACTGTCTGACTCCTGACTCTTTTCCCAGATCATTTATTTCTTTTCATTTGGAGGCAGTTATGATGAGAATTTTTTTTCAGGGCAAGGGGAGATAGGGAGTCACGTTTTGTGCTTTGTGTTAGTAAACAGCACCAGACCAAATGAACCAGAGAGGCAGTGAGCTAACTGTCTTGACAGTTCTGAACCTTTCCTCCCATCACAGGTGACAAATGAGTCTTTCTGGCATCTAGTCATATGGGTCTGCTCCCTTCTCTCTGCAGGCAGGAGAGAACAGCAGGAGTGTTCTAAGGAAAAATTTCCTGGTGATAGGAGACACACACTGGTGACTTTCACGCCATCTTGAATGGGAAAATCCTCTAAGAGGACACCAGTTTTGAATCCCTGTTGAACCATATAAGAGAGGCCTATTTACTGTAGAGTGTGACCTTAAATAAGGTCACTTTTAAATAAAATGTCCTTTCTTTTGGACTGATCAATATCAAGAATAAGAGGAAAGATGATCAACTCACAGATGAGCATGATTTCTCCATTTTGGAAATGGAAAAAAGAATAATTTTTTTTGGCTTTGTCTTCAAGGCCCTTCATAATCAGAACTCAGATAATAAGAACCTGTCTTATTTCCCACTGTTCTCTGACATGACCCCTCTGCTCTAATCAGGCTTGTCTTCTTGCCTTCCCAACAACTGTTTTACTACCCCCTCTGTGTCTTTGCTCATGCTGTTTCCCCCTCCTCCCATTAAGAATCCTTTCCCCTCCAAGGCTCAGCTTAAATGTCACCTCTTCAGTGAAGTCTTCTTTGACCACTCCAGCCTTCATTATGAATTCCTTCCCAATTCCTATATCTCTTACAATCTCTACTATACATTTTAACACTTGATTGTATAATTGTCACTTTCATTGTACGTGTCCTCCTCTTATCTGCCCAACTAGATTGGAAGTGTCTTGAAGACAGAGACCATATATTTATTTCTTTAGCATTCCCCATAGCACTTAAAAATGCTGGGTACCCAACAGTTCCCAGGAAACCTTGTTTATTAATTAATATTTTGTAGGAGCATAAAAGTGGGTCAATGAGGCTATTCAGGAGTGAGTCACAAAGTGGAGAGGGATTCCTACGTTTGCAAATTGAGTTTTGATTCTTGCCTGGATGTCTTTTTCTTTCATATTTTAATTATTTCACTGTGAAATAGAGCATTCTTAGTACTCTGGTTGTTAACTCAAAATGAAGTATGATTATTTAGGGATTAGGTAGGTTGCCCACTGCCCATTTCATCGACTAAACCCCAAGAGAATTAACTGACTGTAAGTCATTCTTAAAATAACCTCCTTCCCCTCTGCTTCTGGGCAGATCAAAGGAACTACAGTGAGCCAAGGAGGAGGGTGGGTCAGATTGCCACCTCCAGCGCCTTCCCTGAGCAGACAGATGGGCAGAGCAGACGGTGCAAACCCTGGCTTTGCCCAGTTCCTCCTCCTCCTCCTCCTCCTCCTCCTCCTCCTTCTGCTTCCAGAATAGAAGGTAAGGCTTGGAAGGGGTATGGAGGGAGAAGTTGCTGGGCCCTGTCACCAAGTCCAAACGTGGCAATGAAAGTGAAAAAAGGGAGACATGAGGGAGAAAGGCAACTGTCACTGCAGTATGTCAACTAGCCTGGTGGATTTTAATTAATTGATTGATTGATTATTGTTCTGATCTATGATTTCATTAGGATAGGGAACTCCTAGTGAGAGAACCTCTTGTATTGATGCACAAAGGCAATGGTTCTACAACTTCCAGTTTTAGAGAAGCCTAGGGTCACACAGAAATATGTGTTTCAGGCACAATTTGAACCCAGGTCTTTCTTACTTCAAGGCCAAGTAGGAAATTGCCTTTAATTGCCTCCCAGAATGGTGGGTAAATATGGGAGATTCAGCAGGGAATGAACCAATACTATAGTTCTCTATCTGACTAAGAAAAATCTGATGATTTCTGGATTGTTCTACCTTATCTTAGACTACTGTAAGGTCTGGTTACTATGCTGGCTAGGACCTAGAATGACCTTAGAGACCATCTAGCCTATCACTTTCAATTTACAGCACTCCATCTTGGATGATATGACAATATATATGGCCATTGGTCTATGAGCTGACCTGACCTTTGTCAGGGATCTGGGAGAGTAATGTGGTTCTCCCGAAGCAATCTAAAGCTGGTCACAGAATGCTAAGACATCATGTCAGAAAGAGAGAGCACCATATGGTCTGCTGCTCCAAAACAACATACAGTGTGCTCAGAGAAAACCTAGGCTTCAGTGCGATAGTATAGACATGCTGCATTTCTTCTGCTGGGAGAGGACCCCAAAGAACGAGACCTTTAGCTGGCATTAAGGGAAAGGAATCAGGATTGCCTTTATCTGTCCTTTCAAGCTATAATGAGGCACATGCTCTAAAGATTTCCCAAGGAAGGAGAAAAAGGGAGGCAGTGAGGACATCACTGGCACATAGGATGAGAGAATCTGTGACCTTGTTATGTCTTAGAAAAAGGAAGAAATCTGAGATCTGTCTCTCCTTCAACTCCCACTTCCCATCCTGCCAATTCCTGTAGTTTCTACTTCTGAAATTGCTCTCAGATCCAGCTGCTCCCTTTCCATTCTTACAAATATCACCTCATTGTGGTGCAGGGGAGAGATTTGGTATCAGAGAACCAGGGTTCAACCATTAACTACTTATGTGACCTTGGGCTTTTCTTCATCTAACCTCCTTAGGCCTCAGTTTTCTAAACAAACAAACAGACAAACAACCAAAAACAAATGAAAAACTAAGAGGTGGTTGGCCTGGATGGACTCTAAATCTATGATCCTATGGTTATAATAATAGGCTTTTACCTGGAATATTATCAAATTCTGCTGACTGATCTTCTTACCTCTAGCCTTTCCTTTTTCTCTTCACATAAATGTCCAAATATCCTTTTTAATTTACAGAGCTGATCAAGATATTCCCCTACTAAAATCCTTCAGTGATTTCCCATGGCCCTGCTGAATAAAGCATAAACCCCCTATCTAGTATTCAAAGCCTTCCAAAATATGGCTTCAGTCTGCCTCTCCAGCCTTGTCTATCGCTACTTCCTTCACATACTCTATGTTCCATCTATCTAGACTATTTGACATTCCCCATAATTGTCATGCCCTATCCCATCTTCACTCCTTTGCTCACACTATCCTAATTCTCTGGAATAGGGTCTCCTTCATCACTAATTAATGAAGTCTTCCTTCAAGGCCCAAGTCAAAAGCCACATCCTCTGTGAAGCTTTCCTTCATTCCACCCTTCTCCTCCCCACATTGGAATGGCTTCTTCCTTCTTAAATCTGTCATCAATCATTTGGGGTGGGTTCTGTGCTCTTTCACATTCTCCCCTGTGTTATAGGTATTTGTTCACACATCATTCCTCTTGTAGGATTATAAACTTCTTGAGGACAGGTACTATAAAGTTTTCAGAGTTTATACCATCAAGCCTTAGAACAATGCCTTGAACATCATAGGTACTTAACAATTGTTTGTCAAAATGTCTTGAATTGTAAGCACTATGAGGCAGAGTGGGGCATTGCAGAGAACATTGGACTGCAGATTAGGAGACCTAGATTTAGTTCCAGCTTTGTCACTGCCCCAACATGTGACCTCAGTCTGTCAAGTCCTTTTGCTTTTCTGGGCCTCACTTTCCTCATATCCAAAATGGAGAGGTTGAGTTAGATGACCTCCAAGAGGTCACTCCTGCCTCCAACGTTCCTTACACCCTTCTATAGTGACCTTCTCCTATTATGGGCATATTCCTTGACAAATATGCCAACTTTTGCCTCTTCCATTGTCTTCTTCATAAGATGAGTTCAGTTCTAAATCTGAGAGCCCTAGGGACCACCTCTGAAGCAATTGCTTGGTAGCCATGGGAAGGCCAAGGGAATGTGTCTGGGGGAAGAATAGAGCCAATGTGTTCCAGAACATGTTGCTCTAGCACTGGCAGTTCTATGGCGACCCTCTCTCCTGGAGGCTTTGCTTTTTGATGTGAGGCTGGGGCCTGTTGATAGGAAGAGAACAGCTTACCTGTGGCCACCTGGGAAAAAAAATTGACTTTCTCCCTGACCAGGATATTGCCCAACTCTATCCAAACACTGAGTGTATGTGTGTGTGTGTGTGTGTGTGTGTGCGGGCACACATGCACATGCACGCGCATGTGTTTCCAGAGATGAAAAAAAGCTCTGTTTACTCGATTGCCAGCCTCCCTCTTGGCACTGATAGTAGAGAGCGTGTTGCTTCCTTCAATGGGTGATGGGAGAGCTGACCACTCGGTCAGCAGACTACAACCCCCTGTCCTCTTCCTTCTGGCTCCATCTCCTCAAACAAATGCTATTTGAACAGATACTATCGGGATAGATAATGTGTAGAGCAATGTGGGCTTTGTACCCTGCATGCTGACTGGCTTGGCTTATCTCAAACAAGTCAGCTCCCTTGAGTCTCCACCTTATTGGAAGTAAAAGACAAAAATTTTTCTCCTCAGCTCTTTCTCTGGGGGGGGTGGTGGTGGTAGTGGTGATGGTGATGGTAGTGGTGAGGGTAGGCTGGGGAGAAAGGGAAAGGGCCTTCCATGGCCTGCTCCATGGGCAGGACACCATGGCTTCTGCTGCAGAGCTGGAAGCAGGAGCCCTTGATGGCATGAAATAGGACAAATAGGGAAAGCAGTTGGGACAATCAGATTGCCTTTCTCAGTAAATCATGCTGCTAAAGCTATAGGTTTGCTGTGGTCATAGGTAGTCAGGCAATGTGCATTTATTAAGCACTTACCACTACTACAACTACTATTACTACTACTACTAACAATAATAGCTAACATTGATAGAGCACTTACTCTGTGCCAGGCATTGTGCTAAATGCTTTTACAATTATTATCTCATTTGATCCCCACAATAATCCTGGGAACTAGGTGTGGAAACTGAGACATAGAGAAGTTGACTTACACAGGGTCACAGAGCTAGTGCAGTATTTATCAGACACTGTGTTAAGTGCTGGGAATACAAAGAAAGCAAAATGAAATGCAAAGTCCCTGACCTCAGGAAGCTTATATACTACTGGGGAGGTGACATGTGAATGACTAGGTACATACAAGATATATGCAGGTTAGGTGGAAGGTCACCTCAGAGGAGAATGCACTAGAGCTTGGGGGACTGAAGAAGACCTCCTACAGAAGATGGGATTTGAGTTAAGTCTTGAAAGAAGTTTGGAAAATTAAGAAGCAGTCGTGAGCATTCTAGGCATGAAGGACAGTGAAAAGGCATGGGGATGGGAGGGGGAGCATTGTGTGTGAGGAACAGGAAGTATAGCTGGATCACAGAGAATGGAAAGGAAAGAAAGGTTAGAAAGGTAGGAAAGGCTTGGGTAAAAAGCCTACACCCCAGATTGATGTCAACAAGTCTGGAGGCAGGAGCCCCTGATCTCCCCTCATCACTGGAGCTGTGTTTCTGATGAATCTGCTTTATTATCCACTAGAGGGAAAGATTAATGTCCTCTGTGAAGCAGGGAAGTTTTGCCCTCATTGATATGGGTGAAGCCGGTTGGGTTGGATGTCCTGGATAAGAATTTGGAGTGGAGAATTTGGTGCACTGTTTTAGTTCTGAGCCAGCCTGATGACTCCAGGTTAACCTTAAAAGTTCTGGCTTCTTAAATCTAGAGATCTGGGAGAAACTGGGAGGGAAGGGGCTGCTCCAGGTGCTCTGGATCAAACCAACATTCTAGGATAGCTTCAGGATCCTTTGTGGACTCCTAAAAATTTTATTGACCCTTTTAGATCAGCCCCTGTCTAGACTTTCACCCCAGGCCTGAACTAGAACCACATGGGCCTTCTTGTTCCACTGTATTCTTTTCTTCAGTCACTGCTTGCTGCAGTGACTGCTAACACTGTATAGCTAATTTTCTTGTTTGGATGGGAGTATGTTGGGGGAGGGAGGTGGGAATTGAAATGAGTTCTCACATGAGTTCCTGCAGAGATTGCCATAGACTGATGTCTGGAGGAGAGGAGATAATGTCTCTGTGCACATCTCACAAGGGTACATGATTCGTTGGATAGCTGGGTCATAGTGGTGTGATGGGATGGAGCCACAGAGAAACAAATTCTTTAGAATTTGTGTTCCCCCTCTGGCAACTATCTTAAAGCAAGAGAGACAGATAAATCTGTCTCCATCAGGCAGGCTGATGAAGTCCCCTTGATGATGGCTCATTAGGCAAAGTTTGCTTGAGGTAGAGAGCACTGCTTCTCCAGGGTTCTAATGGAAAAGCTAAACTCCTCATGAGCTACTGGGACCAATGCCCTATTGCCTTCCAAGGATAGACAGAACTGACTCTGGGAGACCAATTTTCCTCTTCTCTTAAAACAGTGAGAGAAAAGAGAATGGAGGAAGAGTTTTCTGCCCTTTGCTACAAAAAGGGTCCCGGATTTGCATTTCACCACTAAGTTCACTAGAGAGAATGGGCTATGATCATTCTCCACACCTTACTTTGACAGTTTGCCTAAGAGGTGGAAAACCTATTAAGCAAATATGGAGTCACAGAATTTTAGAGGTGAAAATTACCTCAGAAGCCATTTTATAGATGAGAAAACAGACTAATAGAAGGATTCTATAACCCTGTTTACCTCGTTTCCTCATCTGTAAAATGAGCTGGTGAAGGAAATGGCAAACCACTCCACTATCTCTGCCAAGAAAACCCCAAATAGGGTCTCAAGGAGTCGAGCACAACTGGGAAAAGACTGGACAACAACAACAACAACAACCATAGAATACTAGAACTGGAAACCTTGTTGATCATGTAGTTCACTAAACAGATGAGAAAACCCAAGGGGACAGCGTGCTATATTAGAAAGGTCATTGACTTTAGAGTCACAGGACATGGGTTTGAGCCTCAGTTGCCACTTGTGACCTCCGTCACCTTCGGCAAACTTCTTCACCTCTCTTTGAGTAACCCCTTCTAGAAAATGAGGGGCATTAGATTATCATAGTACCTAACACACAGTAAGCACTTAATAAATGCTTTTTAAAAATCTAGACTAGATGATCTCAAAGGTCCTTTACTGATACAAATCCTATGATCATAAAACCATAGAAGGTAAGAAGCAAAAGAAATCTTAGAGATAATCTAGTCCATTTCAATTCAACAAATATTTATTGAATGCCTATTACATGCAAAGCACTGCCTTAATCTGAGGATGCAAAGACTAAAACAAATAAACAAGCAAAAACCTCAAAATAACTCATAGAAATAATCCCTACATTCAAGAAACTTACACTCTACCGGTCCAGCCTCCCTGGTCCCTACCTCTATTTGGGAGATGAAGGAAACAAGGCCCAGACAAGATAAGTGACTTGCCCAATATCACACAACTAGTTAATGGCAGATCTGGGACCAAAATCCAGGTTTCTTGACTGCCATTCCAGTCCTCTTTCCATTATGCCATGCACCTTAACTGTTAGGACCTTAATACAGCACCACTTTTCCCCTTAGCCAGTTCCAGGAGAAAGGTTAGCCCTTTCAGCTTCCCTTTATCGAAAGAGCAGAGGTAGAGGTTGACTCAGCAAACACCTTGTCCATCAAAAACAGAGCTAAGACTTGGACAATGCCTGCTTTCCAGTCCCATGTTAAGCCTACTGGGCCTGGGAGGCTTTGTCTTGGCCTTGGTCCAAGGCTTTGCAAATACTGTGCAAATATTAGCTAATTAAACCTACTATGAGGTAGGCAGGGGAAAGAGAGACCTCTTGTGCCAAGAGTGAAGATAAGATCTGGCCAGGGAGCACCGCAGTGGAGCACTTGGGCTCATCAAAATCAGAATCCATGGCTGCAAAGCAAGAGAACCAATGGGACCAGCAGTCCTGCTCACCCAGGGCAATGACCTCCTGAGTTTATGATGAAGAGAAATAACTACAGTAGAAAAAAATCACCACAATCCTTTAACCCATTCATTCATCTTGAGGAGGCTAAATTCTCTCTTTCTCTCTTTTTCTCATTCTCTCTCCCTCTCTCTCTCTCTCTCTCTCTGCCTGTCTCTGTCTGTCTGTCTCTTTGTCTCTCTCCTTCCCTTTCTCCCTGCCCCATTTGGTGATTCCTGGACCTAGCTCATATGTGTAAGTTGTCTTTTGTCTCTGTATCTCCAGTGCCTAGCACAGTGTCCAGCACATTAACTCATTGACCAAGGCTCTTGGCTTCTATAAAGCTAGAGAAACTCAGTAGCTCCATCAGAAGTCTTATGATGGATCCTTAGACAGACATCTCTCCTCACTGCCCCTCTAATCAGCACCATCAAATTCTAGGAGCAATTTTTGTTTTGTTTTGTTTTTTTTTATTTTGCCACACTTAATAACAAGATAGGAAGATTTCTCAAGAATGAACCAGTCAGCCAGGTGGCACAGTGGACAGAGGACCAGCCTTAGAGTCAGGAGGACCCGAGTTCAAATCTTGTCTCAGATACTTACTAGCTATGTGACCCTGGGCAAATCACTTAACCCTGATTTCCTCCCCCCCCCCAAAAAAAAGAATGAATCAATGGCAGGTCCTACTTGGAATCAGGGTCATAGCATGGTCCCCTCTAGCCTTTAATTATTCTCTCTGACTCTAAGTATCCTAATCAAACCATTATAAAGTGAATCATATGCTGTTCTTATTACCTGGTGATCCAATCTGGAGAGGAGTGGAAATGAAGAAGAAAGAACTCATTGCAACTCTACTAACTCTAATACATAGATCTTATTCTTTCTACTTTTCCTTAATGAAACCATTCGAACTTCTAAAAGCAAATCCTGATCCTCTGAGAAATCAACCAAGCATTTAATAAACCAGGTACTATGCTGGACACTGGTTATTTTTATACAGCCCTATAAATCCAGAGGGAGGGGCAACCTATGGTATATGTGTCAAAGATGACCATTTAGTGGCTCAAGGGGCCTGTTACCCACACCCTTTTTCCCAACCATAAATTACTGCTTGTCTCTGATCCCACTTCAGGACTCATGGGAGAGCTGGCATCCTGCTCTGTTGACTTGAGATGACTGTTGGATGTGCCAGAAGGCTGGAGCTGGAAACCTTGGCACTTTACTTTGTAAAGTTTGTGTGCTTCTGCTATAGACCTTTGGTTTCTCTGTTAGACTTATCTGAATGGGGACACTCTTCTGTACCATGATTCAATAGTAAGCATGTACTAAATGGTAGGTACTGTACTGAGGGTGGTGGGTGCGTGCTACAAAGAAACTAGAAGCTGAGCCATGACTAACTATAACTTAACTTGAATCAAATCCAGTTGGAGGAGAGGATACAGTTGTGAAGAGAATAATCCTCTCAACGGTCTCCACTGTGTTAGGAGGGGGAAAGGGCCTGAGGATGTTTGAGCATAACATAGGTCTTCAGAGAGAGTGTCTTACAGAGATGGCTGCCTTACGTGCCATTAGAGAACCCCCAGGGGAAACTCACTGGACAGAGAGATGGAGATAGGGATAGAAAGAGAGACAGAGGGAGATGGAGAGACAGAGACAGAGACAGACAGACAGAGAGACAGAAAGAGAGAGAGAGAGACAGAGAGAGACAGAGAGACAGACAGAGAGACAGGGAGAGAATTTGACATCCTCAAGATGAATGCATGGGTTAAAGGATTGTGGTGATTTTTTCTGCTATAGTTATTTCTCTTCATCATCTCTCCCAACCCTGAGAAATTATACCTCTTCCATGTTGTGCCCTGGGACAAAACCCCATTAACCCTATGCTAGTCTTTGATTAATCTTTATGCTAATCTTTGATTAGATGATGTACCCCTTAATTTCAGAGATATTATGATTTAAGGGGGAGCCAAGACTAGGGAAGATATCGAAGGCAAGGAACCAATTCAGTTGAAACAACATAGAGTTACAATCCCTTTCCCTTAGCTGAGAGGATGGTGGTGAGATCAGAATCAGGTTGGATGAGTCAAGAAAGGCTCCCATAGGGGCAGCTAGGTGGCACAGTGGATAGAGCACCGGCCCTGAAGTCAGGAGGACCTGAGTTCAAATCTGACCTCAGACAAAACACTTGACACTCACTAACTATGTGACCCTGGGCAAGTCACTTAACCCCAATTGCCTAAAAAAAAAAAAAAAAGGCTCCCCAGAGAAAGTCCATTTTGGTCAAGATTTTCAAAGACAAGGAAGGACTCCGAGGACCAGGAAATAATGCCAATTAAAGAACCTTCCACAATAAGAAGATTAATAAAGGCTTCGCCTTTGAGTCACTCCTTTTCTTCAAATTTTGTCTCTAATACATACTACCTAAGTGGTCTGTCCAAGATCACTGAATCTCCTTGGGCCCTGAGTGTCTTCATCTGTAAAGTGAGGGGAGTAGGTCTCAATGGCTATCTGGGGAGGTGGAGGATTCTATTTGGGGGAAAAAAAGATCATGTAAAAACAAAAGCTATTAATATATAATGTGTGTATATATTACATATATTTAAAGTGTGTGTGTGTGTGTGTGTGTGTGTGTGTGTGTCTGTATGGCTGTATATATAGTAACAGGGGAAGTTCTTTAGTTATGATGGCCAGTCCAGAGAGTAGAGATGATATGTTACATTCAGGGATGGGACCTACCTAGGTCACACATTGACTACAAATGCAGGCTCTTTTCAGGGCAGTGCCCTGGTTCTCAAGACAAAATGGGAAGCTGAAACAATGAACCTGATAATTTCTCAGGCAGCTCTATGATTCTATGATTGCTCACACTGACCAAAAGGAAGCTGTCATGATGCAATAGGAAGTGTAAATGAGGGCCCTTCATATCTGTCAGTTCCAGATGTGCTCAATTCAAGAGCACAGGTTGAATAGCTATGATGTCTAACTCAACACATTTAATCTTCTGCCCAACCTTGACATAAAAATAGTAGGCTTAACAAGAAAAGACAGCAGGAAGCATCAGGAAGGCAGAGTTACAAGGGGCTAAGTAGTCTCAACATAATTCTTTGAGATCCCATATACAAGATAAGGAAGGAGTCTTAGTAGAGCCATAACAAGGATTTACTTCATCTGGAATAAAAAAAAAATAGATTGAGGGAAGGGAGAGGGGAAGATTGACATGGATGGCTGTTTGGCTGGGTTGGGGTAGGAATATGCGACTGCAGTACAGAACTATGATAGTCAGGATGGGAGTGGGTAGGCCAGTGCATGGCAGTATTATAGGTAGAAGAAGCCTAGGAGGTAGGGAATGCAATAACTCACCCTGCCCCAACCTTACCCATGGCACCTGGGGCAAAGACCTTGTCCATCCCATGCTTGCTATGTGTAGTTTTAACTTCTCTCCATTGTCACCAAATCAAATGCATCTTATAAAGTATATAAAGAACATTATGAATGTAGGCTATTTCAGATAGTATATTGCAGTAGAAAATGTACTGGATTTGAAGTCAGAAGACAGAACCATGGAACTATAGAACCAATGAATTTGAGAGTTGGAAGGGACCTAGGAAGCTATCTAGGCCAAGCCAGACACCGAAGCAATCCCCACTACAGTATGACCCCCTAATGAGCATTTAGCCTTTGCTTCAAGACCTTCAGGGCTGGGGGAATGGGGAAAGTTCCCAAATACCTTTGGAGTTAGGCATTCCATGTTTAGGTAACCTTAATTATTAAGAGTTTCTCCACATCACACACACCTAAATTTGCTTCTTTATTACTTCTATGTATCAAACACCCAAGTGTGGGTGATCCTGAAAGCTCTGTCCTCTGCTCTCTTCTCTTTGGACTGTCTCTTCCTTGGTGATTTCATCAATTCCCATGGGTTCATCATCGCTATGCAAATGACTTCCAAATCTACATATCTAACCTTTGTCTCTCTTTTGAACTCTACTGGATTTCCCATTGACATTTTAACCTCAATGTGTCTAAAATAGAACTCATTACATTTTATCTAAACCTATCCCTCCTTCAGACTTTCCTATTTTTCCTAAGGGCCATAGTGCTTTCAGTCATCCAGGTTCACAGTCTTCAAGTCACCTGATCCCTCTTTCTCCATCCCTGTGTCCAATCCACTGCCAAATCTTGCCCATAATATCGCTTTCATCCATACTCCTCTTCCAATCTCTACCTTAATTTAGACCCTTATCACCTCTCACCTGGACTATTTTTTTTTAAGGCAGTTGGGGTTAAGTGACTTGCCCAGGGTCACACAGCTAATAAGTGTCAAGTGTTTGATCTGAGGCCGGATTTGAACTCAGGTCCTCCTGACTTCAGGGCCGGTGCTCTATCCACTGTGCCACCTAACTGCCCCTCCTGGACTACTTCTATAGCCTCCTAATTTATCTCCTTGCCTCCAGTCTCTCTCCCCTCTTCAGTCAACCTTCCACACTGCTGCCAAGTTGCTATTCATAAAACACAAATGGCACTCCCCTACACAAATCTCCAATGGCCCCCTGAAGCTTCTAAGAAAAAATACAAACTCTTCTGACACTTAAAACTTCTTACAATCTGGCTTCCGTTTACTTCTGGAGTCTCACTTTTTGTTATTCCCCTTCACGACATTCTGTTTTCAGCTAAACTGGTCTCCTATCAGTTCCTAGTTCTCCTACATGAATGCCTTTGCACAGATGGTGCACATCTGAAATGTACTCCTGCCTCGTATGTGTCTCACAGAATGCCTAGCTTTCTTCAGACCACAGCTCACGTGCAGCTTCCTCTACAAGGCCTTTCCTAACTGAATGAATGACTGATCTCAATTACTTTTTATCATCATAGTATACATATCCATACAAACATACACATACATACAAATATACTTTGTACTTCTCCATGTTCATATGGCATCTCTCTCCCCCTACCCCCCCATTCTGCATATGGATAATGTAAGCTCTTAGAGAGCAGGGATTGTTTTTGTTGTCATCCTCGTCGTCGTCGCTGTTGTTAGCATCCCCAGAGCTTAGCACAGCAAATTGCACCTAGTAGGCTCTTAATTAAATGTTTGTTGTGTTGAATGACACAGATTTGAACATCTCGGGGAACTAGGTGTTAGTAGCCCCAAATTGGACAGAGAAGCCACTTGCTCAGGGCCACTGGGGGAAATCAGTGGTGAATCAAGGACTCAGCCTTGGGGGTCTTGCTTGTCTGTCTTGTCCGTTGATCTCTCTATGTCAGCAGCCCATGGAAGTTTCCTAACGATTTCTCTTTCAGGGCTGTGTCCACCCAGTTAACATTTGTTCCCTATTGATCCAAAAGCCAGCCCTGTTATTTTTTAACCAGATTTCAAGGTCCAAAAGACTAATTTTTATTTAAAAACGAATTTCATGGAGAGAACATGTCCTCTAGATAATTTCAACTGGTCCACTAGCCAAGACCTTCTAAGTAAATATGGCCACATAGTAAAGCAGGAGGGGTGAGGGGAGGGCAAGGCAGGGCAGGCTCTCTTTTGCCACAGAAGATTCTACAAACCCAACAAATGAGAAAGTCAGAAGAGACTCAAACTTCCTTCGCAATCAAACATCAAATACAGGCTCCATATGCCCAGAGATCTGACATGAAAACATGTAGTCCAAATTTCCTTCCAGACTCTCAGCATCACTGGAATTCAGGCCTCGTGGAACACATGTGAAATCACCACTTAGGAAATAAGGAACATTGACTTTGGGGTGATTCACCCAGTCCTGTTATCGCAAGGGAGTCCGTGATCACTGTCAGGGATTCAAATAAATAGGAGCTTACATTTCTATGGGATTAAAAACCTCTAAAGTACTTTCCTCATGGAACAGCCCTAGGAGGTTCATACTATCAGTATTATCATCCCCATTTCACAGATGAGGAAACTGAAGCTGTAAGAGATGTGTCTGAGCTAGGATTTGTATTTATCTTTCTCTGTCTCTCTCTTTCTCTCTCTCTCTCTTCAAACTGCAAACTGCCTCTCTAAAGGTAAGTGTTATTTGCCTCATAAGAAGAATTATTTCAAGGATTCCTGAAAATACCTCTTCCACTCGGGTTGTTCCTATTAGAAATTCTACAATTAAAGCTTTATTCCTCTGCCTTTAGCCAAAAAGAGCTTCTTGTTGAACAACTAATATCGCTGATGGTGTCCCAGATTAAAGTTTATCAGTCATGTACATGTTGGTATGAATGAGTTTATTAGCTCCTTTCTGAAGGCAGGCTTTTCTAGGAAAGAAGAACACAAGGCTCAGAGACACATAGGAAGACTTATATGAACTGATGTAATTACAAGAAAGAACCAAGAGAGCTAAATATACAATGACCCTGATAATCTAAAAAAAATGATGCTAAAGGACATCAGAGTTCATGTTAAAAGCAAAGACCAACCTAGACTGAAGAGATCTGATGGCAATACACATTTCCCTCCTCTCCAAAGAGAGTGCATACACTGCCAGATGCAATGGCATCTGTTTATACTTTATACTTTATACTATCTGTTAAAGTTTATACTTCACTATTTTTTCTTAGTTCTAAGAATGTTCTGTTGGGAGATATTACTGAGAAATAACAGCAAAGTGAAACAAAAAGCATCAATAAAATATTTTGAAAAGTATGAAAGATCATCAAGGATTTGGGGGGTGGGGGAGAATATAACTTATGTGTTATAATAATAATAATGATGATGACTAATGATCAATGATGATTGATGATTGATGATGACGATGATGGCGACAATGATGATACCTAAGATTTATATAGACCTTTAAAGTTTTCAAAGCACTTTACTTCTGGTAAAGTGCCTCATTTGGCTAAGGGAACACAGAGGTTATCTAGCCCAACCCACTCATTTTATAAATGAAGAAATTAAGTATCAGAAAGGTCATGACCAAAAAGGGTGCCAAACTGAAGACAAACTGCCCCTTTTATTTCTCCTTTTGTCTGACTGCCTTCAAAAACTTCTCTTCTAAGTTATGGAAACAGTTTACCCCAGAATTTGAGATGGATAAAAACCAAACTGTTTGATTCTCTTTTTCCCTTCTCTGAACCTGACTAAGCTCCTCTCCTACAATTTTGACCTCTAATCTTGATCCCCAGGCCTGACCACAGTTCTAATCTAGACCTCATCCCCTAAATCCTGATCATAATCTGCACCCACCTTTCAACTTCCTCATTTTTAGAATAAGGGTGTTAAATAAGATTTCCAAGAGTCTTTCCCCCCAGGTCTGTATTTTGCCCGCTCCAATGTAATATCATGTAATATTATATATTATAACTGTATTGGTGTCTTATTCCTTTATTAGACAATAAACTCCACGAAAACAGTGATCGTGATGTATAACTTCTGTATCCCCACTAACACCCAGAACACTACTTTGTACATAGTAGGCACTTAATAAATGTTTAATGCCTGAATGGTCCCTTCCAGCTAACACTTGGTGATTCACCAATCATTCAACAACCAATAAGCATTTATCAAAGTATTTATTATGTGCCAGGCACTGTCTGCCTTGAGTACAGTAGATACAAGGCAAAAGTGAAACAGTCCCTGCCTTCAAGGAGTTTACATTCTATTGTGGGAGAAAACATGAATATGCATGTATCATATATATATATACAAAATGTATCAAAATGTATACGAGGTAGTTTAGGGAGTAGAGTTCATAGGACCTGAGGAATTAGGAAGGGTTTAGAGTAGAAGATGGTTCTTGAGCTGAGTTTTGAAGGACGACAGTGATAGCACAAGGAAGAGGCAAGGAGGATATTCCAGGTGCAGCACATAGTCAGCGCAAGGGTGGGGAGATAGAGTGAAGAATGCTGAGTAGGTTAGTATGACTAGATCTCAGAATTCAAGGGAAGCCAAGTACAGGAAGACTCAAAAGGTAGGAGTGGACCAGGTTTTGAAGAGTTTTAAATGTTAAAACAGTGGAATTTATATTTGCTCTTAGGGACAGTAGGGAGTTGTTGTAGTGTATTGATTACTGAAGTGGTCACTTCACTTAAGGAAAGTTGCTTCAGTGGCTGTGTGGAGGAGGGTGGACTGGAGTGGAGAGAAGTCTGAAGCAGGAAGACCAGTTAGGAAGCTATGGCAAGAGTCTGTTAAAGCCTGTCTGTTACACAGAGAGGAGGAATGTTGTGACCTTCCATGTCAAGCTTGGCTCCAGGGGCACCACTCCCAATCAAATGATGGAGGTTTTTGCCTTTCTTCGAAGGAATAAGTCATCAGACTAATAAGTCTTTGTGAAAAGAAGCAAAGACTTAGATAGGATAACAAATAGAAGTGTGATATAAACTTAAAGCAAATATATAATTGGAGGGACATTGACCCACTGGAGGGTCATCCATACATTTCCAACGGCCAAGCATGTCAGTCTGTAGCTGATTGTCATGAGGCAGGGAAGGCTCTGTATGCCTCCAGATCATGTTGTCTGGTGCTGAGGACCCTTGGTGTCCTTTGTTTCACTGCATTTCTCTTGAAAATCGTTTCAGTGATGTGCTTGCCTCTACTCCATTTCTTAAGTGTTGGTTGATTTATTGATCCTGGCTTCTAGGACTTTGCCTAGTTGCAGGTGTTTTCTTTCTTTGGAATGTACTATTGTCAAATACTTTCATTACCGGATTTCTTCATTTTCTCTCACTCTGAGGTATATGTGTAAGGTTTTTAAAAAAAAAAATCTCATTTAAAAGGATGCCTGAGTTCAGGGGAACTTCATCTTTCCCTTTCTGGTTGATGGCTTGGCAAAGGTTGTCTCATCCCCACACACTCCTTTTCCTTCTGTAACTCACAACAATCTGAAAAAAACCTGGGAGCTCTTTCTTCAGTATTCCCTTTCTAGTGAAGGCATTGAATGAAAATAAAATGAATATGGTTCAATATTTAATAGTGACAACTGTGGCATAGTGGAAACAAAAGATCACGTTCAAATCCCTGCTCTCATTGCGCAAATCACCTCAGCTCTCTGAGTCTCAGTTTCCTCATCAATAAAGTTAAGGATCTGAATTAGATGACCATTAATGTACCTTCTGACTCCAAATCTAGAATTGCATGAACTTTATGTAACATTTTTGAAAATTTAACTTACATTTACATTTTACAATGTTACATTTTAAATTTTAAACTTCTCTCCCCATCCCACACTAGAGAAAGCCATTGAGATATGTATATTTATTTAACACTGAGATATGTATATATATAGATACACACATATATGTATTTATACATACATGCAAATACTCATGTAAAATATATATGTGTACACACATATATATGTGTGTGTGTGAGTGTTTGTGTGTGTAAAACCATACTAGCTAGAAGCCTTCCCAATGAGATCAGAAGTGAAACAAAGTGCCCACTATCACCAGTATTATTCAATATTGTATTAGAAGTGTTAGCAATAGCAATAATAGAAGAAAAAGAAATAGAAGGAATCAGACTAGGAAATGAGGTAATAAAACTATCATTTTGCCTATTCTGATTTCCTTCAATTTCTTTATCTTCTCTAATTGATGATTTCTGATCTTACTGGGAAGGCTTCTAGCTTATCCCCATTACAAATAGTTTTTTGCTGATGGTTTAGGTAGATGTTTCTTATCATTTTTAAGGAAAAATCCATTTTTTTGATAGGAATAAGTTGTATTTTGTCAAAAGCTTTTTCTGCATCTATTGATAGAATCATATGATTTTTGTTACTTTTGTTATTAATATAATCAATTACGTTAATAGTTTTCCTTATATTAAACTATTCTTGTAATTCACTCAGATTTTCCTTTAAAAATTTGGAAGTTATAGGTTTAGTCTTGATATTACTTCATTATCTATGATACTTTTTATCATAATGTAGATACCTCATTTATCTCTTTTAATTAAATCTATTTTAGCTTTAACTTTGAGATCATGATTGCTACCCTTGCTTTTTTTCTCTTTTTTTTTTTTGCATCAGCTAAAGCAATGAATTCTATTCCAGCCCTTTATTTTTTTGGTTATTTTTATCTGGTTTTTAATCCATTCTGCTATCTATTTCCATTTTATGGGTCAGTTCATTCCAGTCACATTCAGAGTTATGATTACTAGTTGTGTATTTCCTTACATCCTATTTTTTGTGTTTATCCTTCTTTACTTTCTTTTTACCCTATCACTCCTCAGATGTCTAATTAACTTCTGACCACTGGATCCCCTTCTAAGAATCCCTTATCCTCTCCTCTTATTCTCCTATTTCTTGATCTGCATATCCTTTAAGAAGTCCTTCCCTTATCCTATCCTCTAGCCCTTCTATTTTTCTGTAAAGTAAGAAGACTTTTGTACCCTTCTAAATGTATATGTTATTCTCTCTTTAAAGCAGTTCTAATGAGAATTAAGGTTCTAGCACTGCCAGCATTCCACCCTCTCCTGCCCTCCACTGTAGCAATTCTTCCAATCACGCCTCCTTTGTATGAGGTAATTACTCCATTTTACTTCTCCCTGCCCAATTTTATTTTTTAGGATCGCCATCATACTCAACTCCACCACAAGCCTTCTATCTGTGTATGCTCTTTCAAATTACTCTAGAAATGATAGTATTCTTAAGATCTACTGATAACATTTTCCCATATAAGTAAACAGTTTGACCTTATTAAATCTCTTATAATTAGTTTTTCAGGTTTACCTTCTACTCAGTTCTGGTCTTTTCCTCACAAATACCTGAAAATCCATTAATTCATTAAATATCCATTTTTTCCCATGTAGGATTACACTCAACTTTGCTGAGTTATTCTTGGTTGCACACCCAGCTCCTTTGCTCTTCCAAATAATGAGTACTAATGAGTAATAATGAAACATGAGTTTCATGTCCTTTGATCTTTTAATGTAGAAGATGCTAAATCTTGTGTTATCCTGACCTACATAGTATTTAAATTGTTTCTTTCTAGTTGATTGTAGTATTTTCTCCTTGACCTAGGAGCTTCAAAACTTAGCTATATTATTCCTGTGAGTTTTCATCTTGGGATCTCTTTCAGGTGGTGATCACTAGATTTTTAAAATTTCTGTTTTACCCTCTAGTTCTAAAACTTTAGGGCAATTTTCCTCAATAATTTGTTTTTTTAATCATATTTTATTTCCCCCCCCAATTACATGTTACAACAATTTTTAATATTTGTTTTTTTTTAATTTTGAGTTCCAAATTCTATCTCTCCCTTCCTGTGTCCCTTCCCTCCTATCTGAGATTATGAGCAATCAGATATAGGTTATACATGTGTAATCATGTAAAACATTTCCATATTATTCATTTTGTATAAGAAGACCCAAAACCAACAAAAAAAGAAAGTGAAAAATAGTATGCTTCAGTCTGTTTTCAGACAACATCCTTCTCTGGAGGCAGAGAGCCTCCATTCAATAGGATTTGACAGAATATGAGAAATAAAGGAGGAAAGGTCAAAGATAACTCCAACATTCCAGACTTTGGAACATGAGTGCATGGATGATGCCATAGACAGAAATCGTGAAGTAAGAAAGAAAAATAGGTTTAGAGGAAACATTTAAAAAAAACTAATAAGATCATAGATTCAGAGCAGGCAAAGAGCTTAGACGACATTAAGAATAGCCAGCTCGTTTTGTGTAGGAGGAAATGGGAAGCTTAGAGATAAAGTGACTTGTCCATGGTCATGTGGCTAGTAAGCGCCTGGGATAGGATTCGAATGGGATTTTTGATATATTGAGCTTGAGGTCTTCATGGAATATGCAGACAGAGATGTTTCACATGGAGCTGGAGATACAAACCTACAGTTCAGTTAAAAGGTCAAGATTGTATGAATTTGGGGATCAATTGCATAGAGCTAAGAGATGAAGCTATGGTCATGTATGAGATTTCCATGGAATAGAATGTAGAGAGAAGATTGACACCAGAACCAGAACCTTGAAGAATTAAGGGGATGAACAGAGAATAAGGAACTAATGAAGAAGGAAAAATGGCTAGAGAAGTGAGGAGAAGAACAAAGAGTGTCCCAAAGGAAGGGGATAGTAGGCAGATGGGGCAGAAGGGTCAGAGGAAGATATTTTACTATTAGGGAGACCTGAATATGATTATAGGTTTAGGGGGCAGAGCTAGGAGTGAAAGAGCTGTGGAAAATAGGAGAGAGCAAATGGTCACTGAAAAACATGGGCCTGGAAAAGTTGGGAAGGAATGGTATTAAGGGTGTAAGTAAGTAGAGGTAATAGTCTTAGGGAGGAATAGTGATGTTTTGTAACTAGAGGGAAGAAGGGAAGAGGTGATGAAGCCAAGAAAGGGAGAGGCTCTGAGGAAGATGCAAAGACAATAAAAGAAAGTTTCTGCTCTCAAGGACTTTGCAATCATTCGTAAGATAAATCACACAGATAAATAAATACAAGATAGAGACAAAATAAATGCTAAGTAACTTGGAAGTGGTGGTGGGGGGTAACAATTGAAAGGCTACTTGTAGGAAGGAGCACTTGAGCTGAGCCTTGAAAGGGCAAAGGGTTCTGCACGATGGGTGTGAAGAGGGAGAGAAATCTGGTCATGGGGACAGCCTGTGCAAACATTTGGAGATAGGAAATGGAATGTCACATACAGAGAACAACCAATAGGCTAATTTGAATGGAAAGGAGAAGAAATATATAACTAGCCTGGAAAAAGAGGCTGGAGCCAGACTGTGAAGGATGCTAAACAAAGAATTGGCTTTTATCCTAGAGGCAATAGGGAGCCATGGAAGGTTTTTGAGGAGGGGAGCAATATGGTCAAAACTAACTCAAAATGGATTTGTAGAATTAGCATGCCCCAGTGTATGACATAGAATTTGGGAAGGTGATGCTTTGGCTTGTGCCTCTATGTGTGGTTTCAGCTCCTTGGTTGGGGAAGGGTGACTTCCTGGCTCTAGGCTTCTGGGTTTCTGGACTACAGGTCTGGGAGTGGTAAAGGTTTAAAGATAAGGCTGTCAGCCCTTTGGAAGGTTTCTCCTCCAGATGTCCTTCAGTATGTTGATGAACAATAGTCCCCATCCATTCCCTGCAGTGGGCCTGCGAGCCTTCATCAGAGCTCTAGTTTCATTTGATATTTTCTTCCAAATCAGAAAAGTCACCCCGACTGCCAGCCAGTCAGCTCCTTGGAGATTGCTGAATGGAGAATCCTTAAGCAGAGCTCACTGGATCTGAGGGAAGGATAGCACTGTGGGGAGGCTAATTGGATGTTGCTAGCATTACTGGAGAATGATGGGAGGCAAAGGTCGATGATGAGAGGCTGTCCTTGCTACCCTGAAGCACCCTACCTTATGCTAAAGCACCTAGACAAGTTGGGAAAGTTCCTCAGTTCTTCATGTTCCTCTCATATTTTTTGCTCTTTCCAGGAATTACATGAACACTAAGCTGCCTGTCCTGCCATCCTCAGCAGCTTCCAAATGCTAGCAGTCTTCCGTCCAGTTCCCACAACTGTCTTATCCACAAGAAGAATGAAATAAAACCAGGCACATTTCATTTAGTCAGGGGGTGGGGAAGATGCAAGCAGGCCTGACATCCCCCAAAGCTGACTCAGCCTTGCAAGGAGTCACAGGATGGCAATTTTTGTATTTATTCCCTTGATGTATTTCTCTATGTACATGTATGTACATAGAGAAATACATCAAGGGAATAAGTACAAAAAAAAGTACAAAAATAAGTACAAGGGAATAAGTACAAAAAAGTACATGTATGTACTCTACATGCATATGTGTACATGCACATGTGTGCATATATATATATATATATACGTGTGTATATGTATCTCCTTGCTGTTCCCCCACCCCGACAGAATGGGAGCTTCTCATGAGAAGAGATTGTTTCCTTGTTTGTACTAGCATCTCCAGCACCTCGCATAGTTCCTAGCACGTAGTAGGCATTTAATAAATAATTATTGTTTGATTGATTGATTCCATGGAAGTCCACTAACATCCCCAGGAAGCCCGGTCCTCAATGCTCACCTTTACAGATTATAGGAGGGACCTTAGAGATCACCTAGCTTAATCCAACTGGAAAAAAAGCAACTTATTTCCATATCTATTCATTGACAATATTAAGTTTGCTATTGAAGTATAAACAAAGTTTGGGAATTCCAAGTCATGACTCCCATAATAACTTGAGCAAAGTAAACCAAATAAAAATAGCAGATGTGTAAGGACATTTTGCCAAGTTGAGTAAATTATAGAAACCAGATCCTTCAGGATAAAGGAAAATAACCAATAATAAGATGAGTGAGCATTGATGAACCACTTCTTGAGATTTACCCAGTATCCTTTTGCAGAGGATTATTGGAACACCTACTGGGGGAACGACCACAGCAAATCCTGAACCTTGGACTTGCTTGGGATGGGATATGCTACCCGGAGACATGAAAGACAGTGATTCTCTAGCACCAGTCCCTGACACACTGCACAAGAAAAGAATAGGACACTGTGTCCAAAAGGTCACTGATGAAAGAGCCATATAAACTGGGCAGGGAGTGCTCTCCCCTTAGTACTTCTTTTCTCTTTATTAGATTACTTGGAGGTGGAGGATGAGGGTGCTGGACCAGCAAGGGCAAGCCTCCAAATGATTTCACTTGGAAATCAAAATCACTTATTTTTCAGTTTTGCTCTGGGTTAGCCTATAATCAATCACAATAGAGAATGCTGGAATGGGAATCTTTATGTTCATTCTCTTTTCAGTGAGATTCAGCCTAATCTTGCCAAACTTTTGCAGTTTTTCCCGAACCCTTTATCAAGGGAATTGTACCATGGGCTAATTAAGCACACATGAATATTTCCCTACCATAAATTCTAGCTAATTATATGGATGTATAGATGGTATATGCATTTTGTGTGCATGCATACATAAATGCATGTGCTTGTTCAAGTGTGCATGCATATGCATATGCAAATATGCACATGCATGAATACATATGTGGGTGTGCATATGTTTATAGGTATATGGTATGTATTGTGTGTGGGTGTGTATGTATATGTATGTATATGCATGTGGGAGTGTGTATATGTGCATGTGCATGTGGATATATATGTTTATTGTATATTATGTGTGAGTATATATGTGTTGATATATGATGTTATTAAATATACATATATAAGTATAGATAGCAAGAGGCAGCATGGCAGAGTGGATTAAATAGTGAAATTGATTCATGATGATCTAGGTTGGAATCTCATCTCAAACTTTTACTTCATCTCCTTGGGGTTCAGTTCTTTCATCTCTAAAATTAAGGGGTGGGATTAGAAAGTCTCCATGGTTCCTTTTAGCTCTAAAAGTCAGCAAATCTCCATTCTCAGATCTTCCTAGAAAAGTTTTTCATGGACTCTTCTTTTCCTCCAATTGGATTGTACTTTGTTATTAGCCTTACCTGTGTCAAATCTTCCCCAGTAGAATGTAGTAAGCTCCTTAGGGCCAGGGACTATATTGTGGTTCTCACATTCTCCAGCATCTTTCTACCTTGCAGGTAGAAAACACCTATAAGCATTTGCTGAATTTGAATGTATGGATCTATACAACTTAATCCCACCAAAAGGGTCAAGGAGGATAAAGCTAGAAAGGCCATTGTGATTACTGATAGAGAAGACTTTTAATACTTGCTTCACTGATTTTCCTACCTCCAATCAATCTTTTTTGCATTGTTGTTCACTTAATAATTATCCTAAGGCATTACTCTCATCATTTTACTATTCAAAGACCTCAAATGATTTTCTCCAGTGCTTAGAAAGTGAAACATTGACTTCTTATTCTGGCATTCATTGCCCTTCATCATCTGGATGTAGCCTACCTACAGTTTTCCTATTTGGAAGGGATCTTAGTGGCTGAATAGTATAACCCACACTTGAAAGGAAGGCCTTTTCCCCCTCAACATGTTTAACAGATGAACATCCAACATCTTTTTGAAGACCTCTAATGGATGGGGACCCACCACTTCTTGAGGCAGCTTATTCCACTTTGGACAGCTGTAATTTGGGGACAGTTTTAGTTGACCCCATGCCTCAATTTGGTTTATTTATTTGCAACTTCCACTCAATTTTCCGGGTTCTGCTGCCTGGAGCCAAACATCTCTCTTCCACGTGACAGGCCTTCCAGTACTTGGAAAGTTACCTTGTTACCCTCCCCCAATCCCATACACAACCACGTATCTTCTCTTCTTCAGGATAAACATTTTCAGTCCCTTCAGCAGCTCCTTATATTCCATTGACTCAAGACCCTTGAGTATTCTGGTTGCCAACCTTTGCACACTCTCTAGCTTATCATTCTCCTTATCTTACACAATGCCTCTTTGGATACTTAATACCTCTGTTAGACTATTCTCTCTATTAGCACGCCTTTCAGCTTTGACTGTTTAACCTTCTTCCCTCATCATCCAAGTACTATGTGCTATTTAGATGTTCCTAATCCCACCCCACCCCCATTGGAAGAGTTTCCTTCTTAAAGTTTTCCTAGCATTTTGAATCTCTGCTATTTTCTCTTGTATAGTTACTTATTTGTCTCTTTCTTTGTACCATTAGACTGTAAATTTCTTGAGATCAGTTGTTATTCTTTGTATCCTCCAACACTTAGTACAATGAATTACACACAGTTTGAATTATTTGTTCAATTAAGAAAAGTTCATTTCTTTCCTATTAATGCCTGTGTAGCAGATATAGCATCAGAGTTGGAATCAAAAAGACTGTAAATGCTTAGCTAGCTGGGCAAGTCACTTAATCTCTCTGGGTTTTAGTTTCCTCATCTGTAAAATAAAAGAGTTTGGGATTCAATGACCACTAAGATCTCTTACAGCTCTACAACACTAAAATTTTTGGAAGGAGAATAGGGAATACTGGAAATGCAGGGGAAATGGGATAACAAGGGAGAAAAAATATTTGTCTGTCTGTATAAGGTATAGTTTGAGCCTAGAGGAAGAGGAATAATTTGTATGTACTCTAGTGGTCCTTTCTTAGTGTGCTAAGTCTCTTTTTCTCAATTAAACTTCAAGTTTAAAAACTAGAGGAAGAATATTGCTGAAGACTTGAAAAATACTGGCTCAAAGATTCAGAGAAGTCCTAGGGAACTAATTAGTTACGATGGCTGACAGCCTCTGAAAGGGGACATGGAAGAGAATTGATGGCATAGACAAGGACATTACAAAGTAAAGGGTCAACTGCCCTGCAGCAGAAGGCTTAGGGGAGTTTGGAATTATGAATGAGTAAAAGAAATATAATTCCACATGCTTCATATATCCTCACACATCCTTATAACATAACAAGGGAGGGATAATTAAGTAAATAGTGGCAAAGGAAGTTCCAAAGCCATTCCTTTTTAGGAATGGGATTAAATAGCAAGAGTCTTTCATCAAGGAAATCAAGATTCAACATTAAAAAAAAAAGTTGAGGGAGGGGCTTTAAGGAAAGATAAAGTAGCCTATTACTCTTCAGAAACTTGTACCCTCCTTAAACTGAAGAGCTGTAGCAGAGTTAATCAAGGGACTGACTGCCTTTTTTGCTGGACTGGGGGTGGGACGGTGGTTCCTCTTCCCAAAGACCAGGGACCAATCAGGAAGCCCTAGTCAATAAAGACCAATCAGAAGTTCACCAGTTCCTCCCAGCAAAGGGCCCTGGCACCTATAAGTAAGAGGTCAATGTCTTAATATCCAGCTCCTTAGGAGGTACCCCAGAGTAGCAAATAGTTATAGCTGAGGTGATCAGGGAATTGTTTGGGAAAACATTGGTGACAAGTGTTTTAGCTACAGAGGTTTTGGGGGAGATGAGTAATTGGGGGGGGATATCTCATACATCACTGATGGCATTAAAAAACCCTCTGGTTCAATGCATTAAAAAAATACACTTGAAATCAAAGAAATCATATATTTGAAGCATAAAGGATTTCAGCTTCCATAATTCTTTATTAAATATTTGACAAGTTGCATCATTTCATTACAACAACTTCATTATGTCACATTGATCTTTTTTGCTGTCAGTAAAACAAACAATCTACATTTCCCTTCAATTCTCTTAAGAAAATAAATGGAAAAAATGGTTTTGTTCTTCAACAAAACTTTCCCTATTGTGTATCAAATTCAAATGTACTTTAAAGCTATTCTGATTGTGAAAATGAGCATTCTTTTTAAGTTGGTTTTTTTTTTAAAAAAAAATCAAGGTAGTTTAGTGTTTACCACTGTATCAAATATTAGCCTCATATTAGGAGGTTTTTTCTTTTAACAATAAAAAGTTATGAAACGAGATTTCACCTGGAATGTTTGAAACTCTTTTCACTTGAGAAGTCATTGTTTGTTCATGTTTAATCTGAATTCCTTGGTTCATAAAGGATAGCAAATCAATATCACCTTCTTAAGGTTTGCTCAGGATTGGAGGTTGGAATTTACAGGGTTGGACTTGGAGAAAAACGTAGAGACCAAACTCTCACTCCCCTTTGAAACTAGATTACTCAAGGAAGATGTAAAAAAAATGCTATATAAATATATACATATATATTTTGACAGCATATGTACTATATATATGTATATAAATATTACATACATAGTAATAAAGGGAGGATCAAAATATGATGAGGTTAACATGAAGGAAAACATGACATCCTAAGTGAAAATTAGTCTGACTAAAAGGCGCAAAATAGCTTATAAGAATAAAAATGTATGCTGACACAAGGCTATGGTTGGTGATGGTGGCTTAGTAACACTGATATAAAGTAGAGAATGCAGTACTACAGGTCTGCAGACAACATAACACGTGGTTAGATTCCAGTTGTTATTCCAAACCAAAGTTAAAAAAAAATCCCCATGCATTTTAAACATGCATTACTTTGAGTGAAACATCTTTAAATAAAGATGTCTGATGAGATTTTCTTGCAAAATTTCATACAAACAGAAACATCTTTTTTTCCCTTATAAAATGTTATACAAGCTCATCTTGTAATTCTACAGCATTTTTCTCTTACACTCTGGTGTGTGTGTGTGTGTGTGTGTGCATGTGTGTGTGTGTGTGCATGTGTGTGTGT
>NW_020954569.1:78193286-78396884 GCF_900497805.2 Vombatus ursinus | reverse complement strand
TGTGTGTGTGTGTGTGCATGTGTGTGTGTGTGTGCATGTGTGTGTGTGAGTGCATACGTGTGTGTGTATATATATATATATATATACAATGTAAGTTAAGGCTTATATATAAATTTTTTAAAAAGTGGTCCAAAGTATATCACATTTTTCTTCCCATTTTAAAATCTAAACTACAGAGGAGTTGAAAAGGGTTTTTTTTTTAACTTCTTTTTATTTAAACACCTCAGGCCTGAAGTTGGCAGTTTTGACACAACTTCCATGTCAGGATACAGGCAAAAAAACCTGTACATGACAGAGGTAGTGTACTTTGCCTGGGGGTGAGGGAGGGAGGGGTACTAAGCAGTTACTCTGTACTACAGCATCCTCTACTGGCTTGTCAGAAAATGGAAGATAGCATCCCACATATGTCCCCTTTAGGATCAGGGTGCAGGGTTAGGAGAAGGAAGAGAGCCTGAGAGTAGGAGAGGCTATCTGCAGGGTGGTGACAAATTTACAACTGGCTAACCAAATGGATCTCATTTTTTGTTTAATTTTAAACTTCAGTGGTAAGCTACACAAGAACTTTTGGAAAATGCTAGTTTCAACTCTTAAACATTCTTCCAGTGTAGGTAGAATCCTGGAGTTACTACAAATGATTTATAACATATATCATGACCTGACTCCAGCCTGGCATTTTGGATCTGGGAACACCAAAGAGTAGCGGTACAAGTAACAGAAACACAATGGCAGATGTAAGATATGTTGAATGGTTTGGACATTTTACTCATCACTTGCTGCAATCTACCCTGGTGCCCTAAAATAGAAGGAATAGCTTCTGTTTACATTAGTGATCATTTGACCACTTGGAAGAAAATTTCAGTTGCCAGCTAATAATGAATTACATGAAGACTTTACTGTTCTGTGATTTATTAGGGAAGAAGGGTGGAACTAGCTACAGATAATAAACCAGGGCAAATGAATCAGAACGTAAGAGTTTAAAGTAAAAAAATAAAATAAAAAGGCACTGAAATTGAATATAGCTTGAAATGGAGCAAATACCTCAACATCTTTCTAGTCCAAGAAGCATCACCACATTCTTAAACTGACACTTCTAAGCTGATCCTAGGCAGAAGGAAATTCTAGTCTCCTCAATCAGGCCTATAAGGATCAAGAATGGAAATACCAAAAGACTTAATGGGACAGCCATGGTAACTGATGCTAAAGAAGCTTCAGCAATCATTCTTCAACAATATATTCTTTGGAGTAAATTCCTTAATCTGCAACACTTTCTGGAAGATTGTCTCTTCAAGCCCTATGCTTTTTGCAGGAATCAAGTGTCTTCTTCTCTGGTTTGGGGACAAAGAAGGGCTGTAAAGATCATGGACTGCTGAGCAAAGTTTGCTGCTAAGGACAATCTGTGAATAGGAAACACAGCATTTCTTTACAGATAATGTCATATAGACAGTGGACTTGGATGTACAGAGTTTTGCCTAAAGAATCTACTTTTCATGCAACAAATTCTCTTCATTGTTTTTTTTTTTTTTGAGATTATATCCTGAAGACTACAAGAAGATGATTAAGAAAAACAGGATATGAGATTGTTACAGAGAAAAATTGAAACATGGTAGCCTTTGGAGATTTAGAGAACCTGGTTTGATAAAAGTATCATTCGACATTAAGACGAGCAGGTTTTATTAGAAAGAGCTAAACTGAAGTTTTCTCTTATTCAATTAATGTCTTCTAGAGATTTGTTATGGTATATATCAATGTCTTTTGGAGTTCCTATTCTTAATTTACCTTTTAGAGACTTACAAATTATCTCACCAGAATAAAATTGTTTTTCTTCTCCTAATACTTTGTTTTGTTTTGTTTTTTTGCATCTGGTGGCTGTTTACCCTTTTAAAAAGTAATTGTAGTTACACAATAACAAAAGAAATCCAGGTTCTTGGAAAAGGTTGATTATAAAGCACCATAGTTGTGTAATAGTTCTCAAAAAGTAACCAATGCACAATTCAGCCTTTGGATTGAGTCTTTTAAAAAATTAATTTTGGAATAAGGCAGTTGCACAAAAGGGATTTTCACCAACTGAGTGAGATATTAGGCAGATCTATTATTGAAAAAAAAACCCATCAAGTTTCTCACCAATTGGTTAAAAAAGTCAATAATTGTCTACTTGTGAATTACTCAGAATATTGGTTTCTTGATTTTTATCTTTTTAGGCAAAAGCCAATGTGGAAAAAGAAGTCAATGCTTTTCTGCTGCAGAAATCTCTGGGAATTGTAGTGCTCTGAACAGTGATGGACTGCTCATATGCTTTCTCAAGCATCGCAGAGCCCAGCAAGAGGACATTTTCTGAGTGTCATGGTGTTGCTGCATAAGGGGCTCTGTTATCTCTGTCTTGCCCTTAATAAATATAAAACCCATGACCCCATACATTTTTGCCCCATTGTCTGCTGGCAAGAGATTAATTGAAAGGGCAAGTCCTAGAGTTAGGGGGAGGGTAGTGGGAAACAAGGGTTAAAAGTTGCTTCATTAGTCTAGAAGGGGGCCACAACGGGTTCTGCGTGTATAGCAGAATTCTCTCCAGAACTAGATGAACTGCTCAGCTCCATGGGCAAAGAAGAAGACTTACAAAGCTATCAAATGGTCATCAAATGACCTCAACAAATAAATACCTTCAAGCCGATTCTGCTACTAGATTAACATCTTAAGTGGATCAAATACTAGTCTTCTCTCTTTTACCTTTAATCTATCACACAATAGATACAACTCAGGCATTATATAGTTTTTAAGCATGCAACATGTCCTACGTAACAAAACTTGGTTAGATAAAGTGTATACTAAATTAATCTTTGTGATTGTATAAAAAATCATAAACAATTGGTGAGAAGAGGACTTTGGGCTCAGTTTTACATCTGGGTTTTTATACATCAGCAGCCGCCAAATTCACAATTGATAGACATGTGCAATGAGAAGGAATCATCACATTAAAACGCTTATGATATATTAAAAAAAAAAACCAGATATGAATTCCATGTAGTACATAAAGTGCCTTCAGAATTGGTGCAGTCAGGACAAAAGTGGTTATTTAGCGACCATTAGAAAATGCATACAAATAGGAGACAAAACAGATCTGGTTTCCACAATTTCATATCAAGAACAGTGCCAGGTTTCATTCAAAATGCCTCCACTACAGAGAACAGTAAAGAGGAAAGATCATAAAAGCATCACTGTACAGCAGGAAGAAGGCAGGGATAAGCTAGTTCTCTTACAAGAAATGGTAGCCTCACCCTGACTCAAAGTGGATTCTATTACTTGGAATAGCTACCAAGGAGCAATGCGGTGATTCCTTTTAAGTCAACAGAAAATTTTTCATGCTGTGTCATGATTCTTTCTTGTCTTGCAGCTATGATACTAAATTTGCACAAAAATGTAATCTCCAGTCAGTGCTTAGCCTATCTGGGTGTGGAAAGATTATCATTATGCTTGATGACTTGTTTGAAATTCTCTAAATGTCTTTGTCTGGGGAGCATTTTTGAACAAATATTAGATCTCTGTTTTGAATACAGTGGGGCAGGGGAAGATTCAACGTACTAAAAAAAATAAAAATGTCACTGACATTAAGTCTAGTAGGAAATTCAGATATGAAAAAAATGCTCATTTTTCCAAGTATATAATATCTTTAATTGTAATGAAATAAAATCTGAAAATAGGTCTAAATCATTTTTAAAAGTAAACATGAGTTGTAATACTATACCTGTAGAGTGATTAATTCCATTCATTGTCATTAGAAAGTATGTAAAATATTTATTAAGGGCTTTGCCTACAGAGGCCCAACATAAATAGAACAAGTCCTCCTGAAATGTAATTAGTGTACACGTCAACCAGTTGATAATTTGTGGTGGAAAATGCAGAAATACTATCCTTGGGCTAGAGTTCCAACTTCTGCCCTTAGGCAACTGCATTGTCGAAGAGTTTGCTCCAGAAACCAACTTTGTGCAACTGTTCTGCCATTGTGGCTTAGGTGTCCATTAGGCAAATGCAAAGGGCAAGAAGAACTTGCTTGACGAACAACAACCAAAAAGTAGCAGCTGCCTAATCCACGCCTTCAAATCCTTGAGCATTTTCAACAGCCATGAGAAGTTTCTCTCTTAAATCTTCAAAAGTTTCATATGGAGGTAAGTCAAGGCGATTAAAACTGAAAAGGCAACAACAAAAACAAAAACATATGGGTAAAATGGTAACCAATCACCCTGGTCCCTGACTCAGCCTCCCTGACTTACTTTTATTAAGGACAAAGGGACCACCTAGGAAAAGGCAGTGGCCTGAGGGAGGACTTACATCAGATTGGAAGCTCCTTGAGTGAAAGGACTCTTTTTGAATTTTCTTTGCATCTCAGGCATAGTGCCTGGCACATAGTAAGTGCTAATTGATCAGTTTCTCTTCTTGCCATTTGAAATTTTCCTTTCCCTTACTGTTCTCTTTCTATTTCTAGTAACCACTTCCTGTAACTGTCTCCCATGCCCACTGAGGCTCTTTTTTCTGATGAGGGGGGAGGCTCCTAACTGGGGTTTGCAGTGTCAAGATTGGTGTGGGCAAGAGGAAAGATGGGATTATTAAACTCTAAGGCAGTGCCCACTGTCAACCCTTCCCACCACTGCTCCTAATCTTCCTACCTCACACCAGAGGTCCCATCCTGCTAGCCACCTCTTCAACAAAATCAGCTGTGTATAAGACAGACTCATCATTACCCCTATGGAGTCTACATTAAAAAAAGAAAGAAGGGGAGATTTGGGAGCATAGAACTGAGCCAAAGAAGGGGGGGGTGACTCCTTTTGGAAGCAACAGAAGGTAACAATAGAAAAGGAAAGCAGCTAAGTAAATTCTTAAGGCCCATGGAAGGAATGAGGGTCATCAGGAAGCTACCAGGATTAAAAAACTCAGAATTTCACATTGGTGGAAGCCTTAGAATTCAAATTACAGAACCTCATGATTCAAAAGGCCCTCAGAAGCTATTCAGTCTGACCACTGGTTCTCAAAAGTATGATCTGGATACCCCTGGGGGCCCCAAGACCCTTTCAGGAGGCCTACAAGTTCAAAACTATTTTCATAACAACACTAAGATATTTACATTTCTAACAAGGCAAATATTGATATAACCCACATAAACAAAAGCTCCTTGGAGGTGGTTCACAATAATTTAAGAGTATAAAGGGATCTTGAGACTAAAAAGCTTAAGAACCTTTTGTCTAACCTACAACTAAAAAAGGATCCCTTTTACATAGTGATAACAGTATTTCTATAGCATTTTAAGGTTTGTAAAGCACTTAAAATATTAGATCTCACAAAACCCTTGGGAGGTAGATGCCATTATTATCCCCATTTTATAGATAAGTAAATGGGCTGGGAGAGGTTGTCACTTGCCTAGGTTCACACAGCTAACAAATGTCTGGGACATGATTTGAACTCAGGTCTTTTGATTCTACATCCTACATTCTATTCTATCCACCGTACCACCTAGCCACCTTTGACAATGGATTTACTGAGAGGTCACCTTGTCTTTCTTAAAGATCTCATGTGATTAGGAATTCACTTCTTAAGGTAGGTTGTTCCAGTACTGAATGGAATTGTTAGGAAGTATATCCTGTCTTCAAACTTGATTTTTTTCTCTTTGTTAACTTCAACCCATGTTCCGTGGGGCTAAGCAGAGCAAGCCTAATTATCATTTCATGTGACAGCACTTCAAATACTTGAACACAGCTATCAGATTCTTCCTAGTTCTTCTCCAGGTTAAATACTACAATTGTCATCAGGTATGAACTCAGGCCCTCCATGATCCTGTCTGCTCTCTGGACACTATAGTTTTTCTTCCTACAATGTATGGCCAAGAACTTAACACAATATACTAGATGTATTCAGATTCAGATGTATTCAGAAGGCAGAGTAGAGCAAAGCTATACCTCCCTAGTTCTGGAGATCATGCCTTGGCCTAAGATTGTATTAGCACTTTTGGCTGCCATATCATACTGTTGACCCGCATTGAGCTTCAATGCGCTAAATCTCCCAGTTATTTTCAGATCAACTGCCATCTATACATGCTTCTCGTGGCCTTCTGAAGATGATTTTTTCTGAACTGAACTGAACATTTTTTTTTCTTAAATGTCATCCTATTAGATTTGGCCCAAATGTCTAGCCTGTTAAGACCTTTTTGAATCCTTGCTCTGTTATCCGATATATTAGGAATTCCTTCCAGCTTTTTGTAACTTGCAATTTGATAAATGTGGCACCTATGTCTTTGATCAGGTCACTGATTAAATGATTAAATAACACTAAGTCAAACAGTGATCCCTGAGGCATGAGCCCCATAGATTTTCAGTTCCTATTCCTATTTGTCAGTGAGGCTTACTCCTCCACTAGCCCTCACACTCACCCACCCCTCCATTTTTGCCTCCTCCTAAACCCTCCTGGAATTCTAACCTGAAGCCATGGGAGCCTTCACCAGTGGCTTGTAGTGGAAGGAATCCCTCAGGCTCATTATTCTAAAGATCAGAGAGGTAAGGGAAGCAAACGCTCTACCTTAGCTAGGGGAAAACATATTTGTTCCTGGAATTATGGACATAATTTTCCCATAAAATATTGTTACAAATGACAGTTAGGTATTATGATACTATTAGTACAGACCATAAGGTATGACTAGATGACTTAGAAGGTGCCTTCAAGTTTTAAATTTTTAATGCTACGGTGCTATGGATAAATAAGCTTTTGTGAGGTAGTGTAAGAGCCTGCACGCCATTCATAGCGTTGGCACTCAATGTGGTTTTACCCAAAAACAAGTAACTGTGTTTCAAATGAACTTTTGGAACACAGCCAGCTCATAAATCAGTGACTGTAAGTATTTAAATTAGTATTTTCCAAACTGGTTGAGGGGCTATGTGAAGCACAGAAAATATTTCTATTATTCTATATGTCTTAACCTTCTCTGTCATATACTTACAAAAATTAATAGGTGAAGGAAGATAGCAATGAAAACCAGGGGCAGCTCAGTGGCACAATGGAGAGAGCACTAGGCCTGGAGTCAGGAAGATTTATCTTCCTGAGTTCAAATCTGGCCTCAGACACTTCCTAGATGTGTGACCCTTAGCAAGTCATTTAACTCTGTTTGCCACAGTTTTCTCATCTGTAAAATGAGCTAGAGAAGGAAATGCCAAACCATTCTGGTATCTTTGCCAAGAAAACCCCCAATGGGGTTATGCTGGACATGACTGAAAAACAACTGAACAAAAGGTATAAAAAAAAAAAAGGCTTGAGAAATACAGTAGAACATTTACTAGCTGATATTAGGGATAGCAACAAATTTTTCCCCCATTGGAATCTGCCTATACTGACCATCTGTCTACATAAGTCTTTAGAGGTGAATGTAAATTATATACAAATAACACTCTGATAGGTCTGTAGCACCTTTCAACTATACTAAGATTTGCTCCCTGGAACCATCCCAGTGCGAAAATGAAACATATAAGGTTAGACACCCTATGCAAACCCTAAAATTGTATAGACTTTATAATTCAAACACAGACAAAAAATGCGAGTAACAGTTAAAGGTGAGAGCTATTTCTCAGTATTTAGAATACCAAAAGTTAGGCAAACAGATGATGCTTTAATAGCCTTTTCTTCCTGAATGTCATTTGCTTAAAACATGAGGGGATTTAGTAAAGTTTTTCTTACCCTGAAGTGATAGTTTTAGACAGTTTTATTGCATTGCAAATCATTCTGTCTGGAGGGAATTCTTCAATATAAACTTTCCCTAAGAAGCCACACTAGAATTTCCAAACTATTTACTTTCTCTCTCTCTCTCTCTTTCTGTCTCTCTCTTTCTCCTCTATTTATCCCTGTCTTGGCATAGTATATTGAGTTCAAGTCATATGTAAAGTTCACAGATGTCTATTTCTTCAAGTCAGGTATGTGCTGAGTGCCAGTGATACAAAGAAAGTACAAGCACATCTCTCAAGCAGCCCACAATCTAATTTTCAATGCTGATCATGTCATGTCACCAGAGAGAGACATGGGAGGCTGCTGCAGCTTTATTGGAACATCAGAATATGGGAGAGGTGGGTTGGTTTCTAGAGCTCATGGAGATAGCCAAGTGTTTTCATGGAGGAGTAGGCAGATAGCTTCATTGGTATCATGTGTCATCTCATAAATGGCATTTTACTTATATAGTGCAATTCTGAAAAACTGTATCAAACCAACTCTTTTGAAAATGAGAAATATATGTCATATAAGATGCTTGGCAAGCTTAAGTCAGCAACAAATTATCTTTTATTACACTTTTTATCTTCAAAAATTTGAAAGAGTTTCAAAAAATTTTAGATAAATTCATGGGAGACAAATCCATAATAAAAACCAGAAAAAATATAGTGTTTTATAGGAACGTCTCCAAATGCCAGCATTAACAATAGCAAATAAGCCCTTTAGTACCATTGGCAGAGATAAAATTCTGGGCTGGATGAAACAGATATGGCACATTTTAAGTTCTTATGTTCAGTGAATAATAAGCTAAGTTAATATGTCTTCATTAATAGCTAGAAACAGCCATCTGGAAATTTTGCAGTAACATGGGATATTATCTAGAATTGTTCCAATTAATTAAATTGAATAGTTCTTTTTAATAATAATCCTTATTTCTAATGATACACACAGTGAAGTATGTGCAGTTCTACCTATTTATCTTAACCATCAACTATGGAACAATTTTTGAAAGTATTAAATTGTGTTCAGAATTTCTAACATAAAATTAGTGGATTTCAAATTTAAATTCCAATGAAATCAGACTTCTGTTTTCAAAAAGGTAAATAATGCCCTCTTGAACATTATTCAACAAAGGTGACTAAGACTTATAATAAAAAGTACACTGAAGTGTACTTTTGAAATGGCTCCATTTCCTCTTGTCACTCAAGTTGAATGAACTATGCTGACAACAAATATTAGATCAGATTTTTTTTTTCTTTGAGAGCTCAAAATCTTGTATATTATTAGAAATACAGTAAGGAAAATAAGTTTTAAACAGCTGGTTTTTATCTAGGAATTATTACTATGATGTAGTCAATGGACTTTTTTTTTTTTCTGCCATCTATGTTATAACACAAGAAGAGCTTTGAGCAAATATGTCTAGTCTGGGTCCAGATTAAGACCAAAGCTGGCCATCCCATCCTAGTAAAAAAAACTAGCAGACTCATTTGTAACCACCAAACAGTTCCCAATTGTATGTAACTTGCACCTGGTTTTAGTTTGTGTCGTTAAAAAATAATAGTTTTACTCATTCCTATATCTAGAGCTGGAAGGTATCTTAGAGGTCATTGCCTGAGGCCCCAATCAATTAAGTGACTTGTCCAAGGTCACACAAACAGTAAGTAGCAAAGTCAGGATTCTACCTCAAGTCTGGTGACTCCCAAGCTCATTACTTTTTTTATTGCCTTAGCTAACTTATCACCAAGGGAATAAAACAAGCTGGATCAGCTGGGTTATTACTTGACTGGGGTGAAATGAGGTATGTATACTTCAACTTTGCTGTTTCTATGGAAGCCAGGATGTAGGTCTTCTGGATATCTGCTAAAGATAGAAGCATAGTGCTCAAAGGTACTTCCAGAAATGGAAAAAAGGTGAGATGTTCAAGGTTCTGAAAACTGAGGAATTTTGTATAAGCTTAATGGTCACATTAATCCTAGTTGTCTTTTCACATTGAGGCTATTATTACTATAAAGCTGGGTTTGATTCTGATGACCCTTGGGGGCTGATCCAGATGTCTAAAATAAATTTTAAACAATTTAATTTTAAAATTCTAAATAAATTTTAAAATAAATTGCCAAGAAGCAATACCAGTCACTACTGCTCCACATGACCTGGGGCAGGATGCTTTTAGGATTTGAAAGACAAGCCATTACCTGGAGAGACAATTTTATTTTGCATCAATTTCTACAAGTCTTTCCAGGTTTTTCTGAAATCTTCCTGCTCATCATTTCTCATAGCACAATAGTATTCCAGTACATTCATATACCACAGCTTGTTCAGTCATTCATCATACTACATCATAGTAATAATTCCTAGACAATATTCCCCTCTTTTTGAAAGGGAGAGAGGACTTTCATAAAAGCTAGACAACTCTGTTAAGGAAGTTCCTTTTAATTTTTACTTTTTTTTTTTTAAACAAATACAATTTCACAAGAACTTTCCTTCACTCTTTGGGTTCAGAACATATGTTCATACTGTGAAACCACATGGACCACGCCTCAGACTCAGCTTAGCTCTCTAGCTCAGCACAGACAAATGAGTGAGAGCTGCTAGAGTTCTGGCTGATTTGGAGCCGAGCAGGTCTCTAGGCATGGGGCAGCTTGGCTCACTCACAGTTTCAGAGAGATCATTCCACACGCTTTCTAAAGGATGAGAAAGCAAAGCCTGGCAATAAAACTGATGCCAGGAAGGGGAGACGTGATTGAGAAACTTTGAATCAAATTCAACCACAGCCTTCTTTAGTAACACATTTACATTTGTATGGTGCTTTATACTTCTGTAAGTACTTACAATATACAAGAGTCTTCTTTCTCACCCTTATCTCCTCAGTGGGACCAATGCTATCCTCACCCATGTGACTACATCCAGGATCTCAGGCCCACCTGCAATTACTCCTATGGTGAATCTCCCTCAGACTTAAATCCTTCTACACTACTCACACATACTTCCTCTTAACTCTTCTGACACTACTTCATCATGTTCTGGACCTCCTTCTGTAAAACAGACCTGAACAAGCTGGGGAAAACCCACCATTCTACAAAGGATAATGAGGATGCTGCCCAAGATCCTAGACCCTGCCTTCCAGTGTCACCTATGCTCAAGTGATCAGGGCAAGCTCAGAGAGTCCCTGTTTCCTCCACAGCCCCCAAAGTCAATAACAACATTGTTGCCTCTGTGAATCCACGATCAGCTTCCTTTCATTAACCCCACTCCCTCCCCAGGAGCACCAGCAATAGCTACCTCATGGGAGCCAGCCTTCCAGCCAACCTACCTGGAACCCCAACTCTAACTACCCTGCCCGTGGTCAGCGTATTTCTGGAAAAGGTTGAATTCCAGAGAGGAGGTTTCTTTGGGGCTTAGAGGGATGGTAGGGTTGGGGTAAGGAAGGGGCTATGTCCCACTCCCTTCCTGCTTGTCCAGTTCCTGACATCCCAACTGAGAAGCAAAGAGTGACCACAGCAGCTTTATAAAGCATGGTTTGATTTTTTTTAAAATTATATTTTTTTATTTTTTCTTTCCAATTCACTTTTTCCAATTAAAAAAATTCTTATTTTTGTCATATTTTGTTTCTGTATACCTTTATTTCTGTATACAGCTTTTCCCCCTTACCTATCAAGCCATCCCTTGTAACAAAGATTGAAAATAAAAAAAAAAAGCTCAGCATATCTGATAATACAGGTAACATTATACTTCCATAGGTCCCCACCAACACATAAGTGGTACAGACATTTCCTGCAGTTTCTGAATCTTCTGCCAGGATACACAGGGCTAGCTCATGGACTGTCTTTCAAAATTCTTATCAACATGCAGCAGCTCTAAAGGTATTTCCTGGTCTTTCTAAATACCCCTTTGGAAACACTAACACCTGCTTCCCCTTGGAGCTCCACTGATTGTGGGCTTGGAGCAATCTGAAGCAGAGGGGGATAAAATGGAGACAACGTATCACGGAGGTTTTACTCTGTCCCTGGACACAATGGATATGGAAGCAGCTGATGGTGGTCCCAAAGGGAGGTGCTTAGGAGAACCAGGAAGTACCCTTAGGACTTGTGGGTGTTGATAGGTGGTTTGGGAGACAGTCCATGAGCTATCTCTGTGGTATTCTGCCAACAGACACAGAAACTGTAGGGAGCACACACTGTGAATATGTTGGTATGAGATTAGGGTGTAGGCAGGACAGGTGTTTTCTGGAGAAGGAAATGGCAAAGCACTCCAGTATCTTTGCCAAGAAAACCCCATACGGGGTCATGAAGAGTCAGACATGACTGACTGATTGACAAGGGCAAGAGTGGACACAGTGGTTCTACGCTCGGGATTAGTGAGAGAGTGAAAGTCCGCCTGAAGAGAGCAGGAATGTGGAGCAGAAGAGCCCAGGCAGTGTTTTTTAGTCCAGCAAACGAAGTCAGAATGGTGACTGTGTAGGGAGGTAAGGTGGTGTGTGACCCAGTCACTAATAATGTTCCCCTCACACCAAACTCACAGAGCTTACAGAGTGAGCTACGATGAACAGCTGTAAGATCAGATTCTGTTTAGTGTCGTGTATTTGAATTATGGGTTTCTGAGCTCCCTCCTGGGCTCTGTTTCTGCCAAAGATGGCCTGGAGGCATAGGGTGGTACAGTTTGACTTGGACACTGGCCATCATGATAATCCTTCTCTAGCATTCCATCTTCTTTCCCAAATTCCTCAAAACCTGCTAACCTTTAGCTGTGGAGCACCTAGGCCATCTGCATTTCTAGAACTGAGCCTTGAACTGACTTCTGTCAGTATTAGTGGTCATTCATCCCTTGCTAAAGGTCTAGCACTAGAAGGACCAGGACCATTAACTCATGCAAAAATATATACATATATAATTTGTTTTGAAATAAAAACTTTCATTCTATCTCTACTTTCTTTGCCTTATGGGTTGTGTGTGTGTGTGTGTGTGTGTGTGTGTGTGTGTGTGTGTACTGCTCCAATTGCCATAGCCTCATTCTTTGAGCTATTCTTAAATTTTGGTCCTTCGAGTACTAGTCACAAGGCATCTAGATGGTGCAGTAGATAGATGGTCAGGCCTGGAGTCAGGAAGACCTGAGGTCAAATCCTGTCTCAGACTATCTGTGTGACCCTGGGCAAGTCACTTTACCCTGTCTGCCTTAATCCACCGGAGAAGGAAATGGCAAACCACTCTAATATCTGTTCCAGGAAAACTCCAGATTGGGTCATGAAGACTTGGACAAGATTGAAAAATGAACAACAACAAAATCCATGCACACCCACACACACACAACTGTAGCTGCCTTTAAAAACTATTTACTGTCTTTTGGGTCCTTTTCCTTGTCTATAGATACATCTAGTTCATGACCATTTCTTAATGGGACCAACATAATGGGACCTGTTGAATGCTTCTGATTTTTTCTTTTTCACCTCTGAATTTTTCCTGTAGAACTTTCAGATAATCAAATCTTTAGAAGAAAGAATCTTTCTAATCCAATTGTATTCCTTGCATTACACATGGATCATACTTATTTGACCCTAATGCCTCCTGGCTGTTGTTTCCAAACTTTAGGACTCAATCCTTAACTCTGTCCTGTTCAAGGACATCTTTAATAATTAATTGGATAAAGACACAGATAATATGTTTATCAAATGTGCAAAGGATGAATATTGGATGGAAGAGCCACTGTGATATTTGACAGAATCAAAATTCAAAGTGATCTCAACAGGGTGGGGGTAACTCAATAAATTTGTCCTCTAAAATTGTTGGAGAATGAGAACATTTCAAGATTAACAGAGTATGGAGGACAGCAGAAACTCTTTGCGAGTCAAACATTTTATTTGAGCCATTTCTTCTCTATTTTCCTTCTCTTTTGCTTGTTTGTTTCCATGCAATATTAGAAGACCTAGATATAATAACACCAGTTTCAAAAGCTTCTACTACAGAGGCTATAGATCCTATTACTGTAGCTTTAAGACCTAAGTGAAATATTTAAGATTCAACAGTTGGGGCTAGAAGTTTTTGGGAAAACTGAGAAGAGAGAATAAATGGAGATGATATGTGAGAAACTATACAGATGAAAGAGGGAAAGAGAACTAGGAAACGAATTTCTTGGAAGAACTGTCTTAGTTATCTTATGAACCATTATGGAGATAATTTTATGAGTCATTCTAGAGAGATACTATTAAGAGTTATGGCATAATGGCAATAACCAACATTTATATAGCACCAACTATGTGCCAAGCACTGTGCTAAGAGCTTTAACAAATATCCTCTCATTTGATCCTCAAAACAACCCTATGAGATAGGTGCTATTATCATCCCCATTTTACAGATGAAGAAACTGAGGCAAACAGAGGTTAAATGACTTTGCCCAAGGTCACACACACAGCTAGTAGTGTCTGAGGCCATATTTGAACTCAGGTTTTCCTGACTCTAGGGCCATCACTCTATTAACTGTATCACCTAGCTGCCTTGAGGGAAGCTGTTTTCCTGTCACACCTGGAGAGAAGCTGGAATAGACAGAAAGGGAGAAGATGGAAAGGTTTCCTCTCTTAATGGAACTGTTTTAACCTAAGAATTATCCTAAGAATTCTCGAGAAGAGACTTTGCTCGGTATTTTGAGTGAACTGAACTGTGGGGCCAATTAATAATAAGGTGAAGTCATCTATAGTTACAGCAGTGTTAGCAGTGATTCTGGCTGTGGTCTTTCTTAAAGATAAAATATGACATAAGGTTATTTATGTCTGTGTTATTTGACTACATTGTTAATAAAACACATAAGAAATTAGGAGTTTTGTAGGGATATGAACAACTATTTATGGGTTAAGAGATTTCTCCAGTTTATTAAATCATATATAATAAACTGTGGTGGGGGTAGGGTCTGAGATAATTAATAAGAAAGAGGTTGATATATTATTAATTAGTGAGAAACAAACATATCCTTATTATTAGCTTAGGGTTTGGGATAATGAGAATGAATATGATAATGAATCAAGTAAGCAACAGGCGGGGAGGTCACACCACAACCATGTTTCACAGAGAAAGTTCCAGAGCACACTGGGTAAAATCCTCATAGAATATTTATGGAAGAATATGGACATGGTTTGCAGAACATTTGCAAAGGATGGAGAGGCACAGATGGACTTCAACCATACCACTGGAGGAAGTATTCATTTAAATGAAATGAAAGATCCATTTCAACATTAAGATCTTCTGCCACTTCCACGTCTTTAAGATTTGTGTGAAAAGACCAACCACTGAACGGTCAGTAAGAGCCCTCTTTTTCCTTTTTTTTTCCGTGAGTCAAATAATCTGAGTAAATTGGGTCAGGTATAACGTTCAGATCCTCCCCTTTTCTCAGTTATTTTGGTTACTAGGCATTCAGGATCTTCTTTGCTATCGTAGGCCTTTTTCCTTCTATGGCATCAACTCAGTTCAGAGACATTTGAGATGCCTTAAGGGACTGACATCAAACTCAAATAGAAATGGATCCCTGTAGTCCTATGATTTAGAAGACTGCAAATTATAGACTACAGTCTACATGTAAGGATGACGTCTATAGGAGTCATTCACCCATCATCTGTGTTGTATGGTATTTTTATTGATTTTGTTAAACATTTCCCAATTATATTTTAAATTGGTTCTGGCACTGGGCCGCAGGGGTATTTGACACCTCTGCCTTAGGATACTAGAGGCCTGCTACTTTAACATAGATTGCTTATGCCCACATGTTTTGCTGTCCATTCATATACTGTTTTAAATTATATTGTCCCTTCTGGGACATGTTTCATAACCTAGGCTAAAAACTACTTGACAATAGGAAATATCTGTTATTTTCTTTCTACAGAATCTAGTACAGTATAACAAACAATTAAGTGCTTAGAATGCTCTGTGATGATAAGAATTATTTTTGACATGGTTTTAGTCAGTACTTCTACCAACTTGATTCCATTTGATATTAACATAAGTGAAAATTATCTATCTTATTTTATGCTTAAAGTATGCTGACGGTATGTGTATTTATCTATGACAGAACTCATTTTTTTGTCCCCTTCCTCACTTACCATGTATGAGCTCTGGGCAATTTCTCAGGGCTTCCCCATTGCTCTATTGTAAACAGCTGAGGACCATTTGAACCTAGATTAAAGAAGAAAATACAATTTAACATGTATTAGTGATGGTAGAATTAATCTGAAAAGTGAAAAACGCATGAGAAGAAAAGAACAGTGGAGAAAATCAATCTACTTAGGGTCATGGTAAAAAACAAACAAACAAACAAAAAGAGGGGTATGGCCTCCAGGCCTATTCTTTAGATTGCCTCCTTGGTTGCAATATGCTATTTAATGTCTGGTTAAATAAAATCCTTATATAAATTCACAACATAAAATTTATATTATTTTCAGTATGGAGTTTCCCCAAAGTCTCATAAGCAGGCACATATTCTTTAAAAAGAATGATAGTTTGGAAAAAGTATAAATTTTTTTTTCCAATCTCAGTTATAAGATAATGGGAGAGGGTACATTTGTCACAGTATTGATGGACAATATAAATAGTTTTGAAGATGTGCTTGTATGTCCTGATACCTTTAAGTTGGAAGTGAGTACTTTAAATTAAACACTACTTCTTTAAAAAAAATGTAATAAACCCTCAATGTGTGGAATAGGTAAAGCTTTGTTTATTTACAATTTTAATACGTTGTAAACAATGAAAAACTCAATCTTCTGGCGATGGTACAATCACTTATTCCCTCTAGTTCATGGCCACATGAGAGGTTCCTAAGTCTGATTATTCTGTTTCTTTTCATTAATAACAAAACCAAGGCACTTTACATGAAGACAGGAATTATTAGGTTAAAATGTATAAAGACTTCTATATAATGAAATGCATTTACATGAGACCTACACAAAATAAATTTCTGAGAACACAGAAAATATTAAGCTTGGTTAAGAAGTCTAGAGGAGGGGCAGCTAGGTGGTGCAGTGGATAGAGCACTGGCCCTGAAGTCAGGAGGACCTGAGTTCAAATCTGGCCTCAGATACATAACACTCACTAGCTGTGGGACCCTGGGCAAGTCACTTAACCCCATTGCCTAACCAAAAAACAAAACAAAACAAAGAAGTCTAGAGGAGGCATCATCTACCCTCAGGCAGCTCCATCTTGGAAAACACATTGGCATGGGTTTCCAGGAAAAGTTTTCACCCATTACATTCTCTTACTTACCATAAAGTTCAGCAAATCCATTCATAGGCACTCGGGATGTCCCCGTAACGAACTGCAGTAACCGGATACGCTTCTCAGCATCCATCAATAATACGGCCTATTAACAGACACATATGGTCATTATGTCTCCTATGCAGTACTGCAGCACTTGCTGCTGTAACTTAGACTTTCAAAAAATCATTTTATTTATACTGTAATATAAGACCTAGACAGTCGAGTCTAGGTCTGAAAATTGAGTCATATTTTTGAATGTCGCCATAATACCAGCCTTTCTAATCTTAGAAAGAGATCAAATATTCACAATGTCTCTTCTGTCTGCCAATAAGTCAAAATGCATTATATAAAAAGCTAACATTGATGGCGTCATCACCCTTATGATTCTGTCTATAAGGCTTGGTGATCCCCCCCCACCCCAAGGTCAATTATAAACACAAGATATTACGTAAATTTGACCAGCAACAGAAACACAAGGTACAAACCTGGGTTACCTATTTGAGAAACCTCTAATCAAACGGTACTTAAACTTTGTGTGTCCGATACCCCCTTCACTGTCTATTGAAGCCTACTGAAACCCTTCTCAAAATAATGTTTTTAAATACATAAAATAAGATATATAGAATAATAAAAGAAAACAATTCTATTGAAATCGTCATCAAAATATGAAAAAAAAAAGATAAGCTCAGACACCTCAGGTTAAGAACCCCTGCTCTAATCAATGGTTACAAAAATGAAAGGAATGACATTCTTTAAAATCTGACCATCCTCAGTCTATCAACATTCATTTTCAAGTACTGACTATGGGTTGGGTTTTGTGCTAGTTAGCTGAGATTATAAAGATAAAAGCAAAATAGCCCCTGTCCTCAAGGAGCTTACATTCTAACAGGGAAGACAAAACACATACCTAAAAAGGTATGCATAATATACTGACAAAGCAGATATAAGGTAACAGATGGAGAGTATTATCAGTGTGGGATCCAAGAAAGCTCCTGTAAAAGGTAAGTGTTTGAACTTCTGAATCCTGAGGGAAACCAGGGATTCCAAGAGGTAGAGGTCTGAAAGAGAGGCCATTTCAGGTATCAAAGAGCAAAGTTAGGGAGATGGGAGAATGGTGGTGGTGGTAGGGTCGTCACATATCAAGAATAACAATGAAGTGAGGATGACTGGACTAGAGTATATAGAGGCGTAATAAGTATAATATAATGTGCAACAGAGTATAATGGCAGCTAGGTGGTGCCATAGTGCACAGAGCGCTGGGCCTGTAGTCAGGAAGACTCATTTTCTTGATTTCAAATCTGGCCTCAGACACTGAATAGCTGTGTGACCCTGGGCAAGTCACTTAACCTCATTTGCCTCAGTTTCCTCATCTGTAAAATGAGCTGGAAAAGGAAATGGCAAACAATTTCAGTATCTCTGCCAAGAAAACTCCAAATGGAGTCATGAAGAGTTGGACACAACTGAAAAATGACTGAACAACAACAATAGAATATAAAAAGATGTAATAAGATAAAATGAAGCTGTAAAGATAGGATGGTGCCAGGCTGTGAAGAATTAATTTAATTTGGCATTAAATGCCAAAGGGAGGTGTTTACAACTTGATCATAGAGGTAACAAGGAGACACCACAGTTTATCAAGCAGGATAGTAACATGATCAAATTTGCACCTTAAGAAAATCCCCTGGGGGCAGCTAGGTGGCGCAGTGGATAGAGCTCCAGCCTTGGAGTCAGGAGGACCCAAGTTCAAATGTGGCCTCAGACACTTGACACAAACTGTGTGACCCTGGGCAAGTCACTTAACCTCAATTGAGAAAGAAAGAAAGAAAGAAAGAAAGAAAGAAAGAAAGAAAGAAAGAAAATCCCTTCAATGGCTATGTCAAGGGTAGTTTGGAGTAGAGAGAGACTATGCAAGAGATGATGAGGGCCTGGCTGGCTGCTGTGTGAGTAGAGAGAATGGAACCTATGAGAGATATTAGAGAGAGAAACATTTGTTGGAACGCTGCTCTCCTCATTGTGCATGCTACTAATGCTAAGTCAGGTCAAAATACAAAGCATATTATAGGGAATGAAATCTTTATACTTCTGGTTTATCAAAAGAGTAGGAAAAGAAAGGAAAGGAAAATTCTTTATACTTAAACTATGGTTATACCATCATCTAATCACAAGACTGGGATTTCAAGTAGTTTCTCTGCAATCCATACCCTCTGTGTCTCCTTTGGTATTCAAAAATATAATAAAGGAAAAATAAAAATGAGTGGTTTGCTTATTTCTCATTTTGCAAACATGCAGTCTTTTGTTGACTACACTTTTGAAATCTTTCCACCTTCTCCCTATTCCAAATAGATAATGGTACTAGGATAATTAAGTCATATTAAATCATATTTCACATTACTCATTCCTGGAGCAATATAATCCCAGAATATTTGCAGAATTCCTTAGAAAATTAGGGACAAATTCTTTAAAAAGAATGATATTTCAGAAAAAGGACAAATTTTTTTCCAATCTCAGTTATAAGATAATGGGAGAAGGTACATTTGTCACAGTATTGATAGACAATATAAATAGTTTTGAAGATGTGCTCATATGTTATTTAGGCAAGTCAATTTTTCCTTAATCTCTGTTCCCTAGTATTAAAAGAGGATGCTTTATAGTCTTACCATTAAAGATCATCCTTTAAATTTCTTGCTTATTACTTGTCCATTAATTAAAGGAATGATAAAATTAATTCCTTCCATTAAGTACCACTCTAACTACTTTTTCTCTGCATTGATAATAAGCTGAAGAAGAATTTTTCCTAATCTTCAGATATAAATACTAAAATGAAAACAGCATAAGGCATAGAAGGAAGTACTCCTACTAGAGATAAATATAACCTACATACAGAAAAGACAGAACAGTTAGTACAACAGCCGGCCTTAGAATAACAATGTGGCCACAGTGTGGGACTAGGGCTTACCTTCCAGAACCACTGAATGACAGGGTGATTTGGGCAGTAGCCGTTCTTGTAAATAGCATGTTGTCTCCAGTCGTTAACATCAACATCTCCGAGGCCACACATCAGCAGCTATTTAGAAAAAAACAATTCAGGTTTAAATGTGGAAGGTCTGAAAACTGAAAATCACACTGATGATTCAACCTACTTTCATCACCATTATTATTATAAAAATGGTTGCTGTTTTTTTTTTTAAATAAAAACATCCATAACCCAATTCATCACCTTTCATAAAAGCAAATGGAATAAGGTTTCCATTTACATTCGCTGTAAGAAACCAAAGAGACGACCATTTGAATCACACAAAAGGCACTGTGGCTTTAGTGAAAAGAGGGCTAGCCTTCGAGTCGAAGGACTTGAGTTCAAGTCCCACCTGTGATATATACTGGTTGTGGAGCCCTGGGCAAGTCACTGAGATTCTCATTTCCAGGCACCTCTCTCAGACTAGAGGTTGCAGAGAAGGTATTGATTTGAGAGAAGAAATTCTTTACTGGGAATGCTCTAAACTGATAAAATCACATTTGGTTAAAGAAAAAGGGGACGGACTTTCAGTTTTTGTGTATAACTAGGAAATCTATTAAATTTCCATCCTGCTCTTCCCCAAATACTTTAAAGATTTGAAAAACATATCACATTAACTTTTTGAGGCTTTTACTTACTAAACAAGTTTACTAAATTGTATTGATGTTCAATATTGCCATTAATAAAAAATAAAATCAATGAAGTATCTGGTTTGTTAGACAAAATCAGAAGCTTTATAAAGTTGGCTCCCTTCCACACAGCTACCATCCCCACTCAGTTGCCCATCCCAGGTTTCCATTATTAATGAGGCTTTCATTATTGTACCTCTCTCCATCTTGCCTCATTGCCATTATCCCAACCCTACCTCCTCTTGGGTATTGGAATCTTAACTTCCCCCAGAGAATAGGTACTTTTACCAATATTTGATCATTGACCATACGAAATGATTCCCAATTCGTGGCTGCTCAAAATCATATAATCCTCCATCTTATTCAAAACCCAAGAGACTACAGATAATTAGAATAGGTCATGCATTGCATTCAATTCATTAGCTTTAAGCACATCCATGGACAAGGCTTCTATGTTAATTAGTCATTTATTAATATTGTTGTTTGTTTTTATTAGTTGTGACTTACACATTTAGTTTTTTTTTTAAAAACTAGGTTTTTTTAATTGTGTAAACCTGTTACCAGAGAAGATGTTCTCTTAGAATTGTATTTGACATAACTGTAGAAGCAGTATGGTGTCATGAAAACTGGGATGATAGGGTCTGTGCCTTGAGTGATAATCGCTGTTCTGCCATTTACTAGTAATGTGGCTTTGTACAAGTCACAATTCCAGCTGCCATATGCTTCAGTTTCCTTATATATAAAATTATGGAGTTGAATCATATTATTTCTAAACTCCCTTCCAGCTCATAAATTGTATTGACGGTTTCTACTGTCTAAGGAAAGGACCTCAGCTGAGGTGTGCTAAATCTAATGTCTCTTATTTATCCCTAACTAAAAGGCAAAAATAGGATATCCTTCCCTCCCCCAAACTTCTGGATTCTAATCTTGCCTTGAGTAGTGAATTTCTCAAAAGACTCTTTTAACACATAAAAAAAGGGATAATGGCTTCTATTGACTTTGGATTTCCATATTAGCTCTCCAGTATGACGATGTTGAAAAGGATAATGAAGACATCTCCTACTTTTCCTACTTCACTGTTCATTGAATGATTTAGGGGAAGGATATTTTTAAAAAATATGTCTATAGCTAATATCTGATACAGACCGTTAGCACTGTAGTTTTGCCTGCCTAATTGTGTAACTGTTTACCACAACTCAGCTGCCACAGACCACAAAGAAGGAATCCCAACTCAGCATTATGGGAGTAGAGTCCACAAGGAGAATCTAGGTCAGGGCTGGGCCTTCACAAGGATTCCCTGGAACAGTTGGGGGAAGTAGTTGGGGATGCTGCTTCTGAATACAGTATGCCTCTGTATTACTTCTCAGGGCCATGATCAAACCCAGAACAGTGGATTTCTTGGGATTCAAATAGCTTCTATTAACATTCACCTTTAACTGATATTGCTAAATGAGAGCTAACTGATTAGTTGTCATGACTCAGCTCATTTTCCCCAAACTAATAAAACCTATGCATAGTATAATTCACTTTTGCCTTCTTTGTAGAACATTATGAACTACAGCAAAGAAAGATGTGTGATTGGTAGAAGAATGAAGAACCTTCTGATATACTTTTCAAAAAATTATAAAGGATTTAAAAGACAACAAACCTCTAACTCGTTTTCATCAAAAATTTTAATCAAATCAATGGGAAGCAATTCTGTGAATCCCTAAAGAAAAAAAGAAAAATGAATAAATAATCCTGAAACTTTTTTGTCTCAAAGGAAAATTTAAAGGAAACATGATTTTTGTTCTTAACCAAATAAAAATTATTTTTAAAGGTCAGTTATTTATTTGTAGGTAATAGCATTTGTGTAATTCCAATTGTAAAATGTTATCCATTTTTCCCTCCCAAATACAAGTAATGAAAAACCTTGACTTTAGAATCATTTAATTACTTAGGGTACCTTAAATTGGGTGACTGCAATACGTGGATTCTAAAACATATCCATGATACATTCAAGTGAGTCAATAAGTCCTAAAAATATACAGGCCCACAGATGATGAATGGAATATCTTAAAATAACACAAATTCAATGTATACCAAGACAAATAAAATAAGGCAGTCATGTAGTATAGAAGAAAAAGTAACAGACAAAGAAAATCAGGAGAATCTGGCCTCTGCCACTGACCATCTTACTAGCTGTGGGTTAATTCTCTTAGCCTCACCGAGCCTCAGTTTCCACAAACTAAAGGATTGGGTTTAGAATATGAATTTTGAAATTCTATGATATTAAATCTCTGAATTTCTTGGGAGTTTCTACCCATGGCCAGGGCTTTATTCCTCATTATACCTAGGGATAAATTTTAATTAGTTTTAGGTGCCTTGCCAAGAAGAACCAGAGGAATTTTCTAAGTTAGTTTAAAATGAATTAAAATTTGGAGTTTTTTTTTTAACTGTTGTATACTTTAGATTTCCAATAGCTAATAAACTTTATAAAGCCTTAAAAAACATTTCTCAATTTGAGATGGTGAAAATTTTGATAAACTATGCAAACAATTTAGACCAGGGGATCTTAACTGCTTTTTGTATGTCACAGACCCTTTTGTCAGTCTGATGAAGTCTACTTACCCATTATCAGTATGTTTTTAAATACATAAAATCAAATACATAGGATTATGAAGTAAGCCAATTAAATTGAAATGAAGTTATCAAAATATTTTTATAAAACAAGGTCACAAATCCCTAGGTTATAATCCCTGATTTAGATCAAGATATCACATACATATCATAATAAGCTCCAAAGAATGCATCTCTTATATAAAAGGTCACATAATTAAAGAAGAGAAACAAGAAGAAAAAACTTTGCACAGTTATGGATTAAGGAAGAGTTCATGACAGATGTGGGCTAAAGAGAAGCATAGAAGATAAAAAGGAAAATTTTTGATTATCCAAAATTGGAAAGTTTTTGCACAAACAAAAATGCAGTTAATATTAAAAAGGAAAAAAGTTAACTGGAAAAGTATTTGCAATAAGCTTCTCCAGTAAAGGTCTGATATTCAAGATATATAAATAACTGCTTCCAAAATAAAAATTTTAGCTATTCCCTAATAGTCAAAGAATATGAACAGGTAGTTTTCCTCTTCTCTTCAAAACATTTATTTTCATTTACTTTAGTCATTTAAAATTTTTGTTTGAGTTCCAAATTCTCTCCCTCCCTCCTGTCCCTTGTCTACCGATTGAGAAGGCAAACAATATAATATCAGTTATACATATGAACTCATGGAAAATATATTTCCATATTAGCCATGGAGAAAAAAAAAGGAAGAAAAATAAAGTGAAAAAAATAAACTTCAACTTGCACTCAAGAGTTCATCAGTTTTCTCTCTGGAGGTGAATAGTATTTTTGAGTCCCTTGGAATTGTCTTGGATCATTGTCGTGATCAGAGGAGATAAGTCTTTCACAGTTGATCGTCATTACAATATTGCTGTTATGTGTATAATGATCTCCTGGTTCTTTACCAATTCATGTAAGTCTTTCATGTTTTCTGAAACCATCCTACTCATCATTTCTTATAGCACAATAGTATTCCATCACAATTATATACCACAACTTGTTCAGTCATTTCCTAATTGGTGGGTATCCCCTCATTTTCACGAGAAAGAGCTGCTATAAATATTTTTGCACATAGGTCCCTTTCCCTTTAATTTGATCTCTTTGGGATGCAGACCTAGTAGTGGTATTGCTAGGTCAAAGGGTAAACACAGTGAATAGGTAGTTTTCAAAGGAAGAAATCCAAGCCTATCAACAGTTACATGAAAAATTCTCCAAATCACTAACAATTAAAGAAATTGAAACTAAAACAACCCTGAGGTTATACCTCATACTTATCAGATTAGCCAAGATGACAAAAAGGGAAAATAAGATGACAATTGTTAGAGGCATGCAGGAAGATATCTGCACTGATAAACAATTGCTGGTGAACAGCCAATCTGGAAAGCAGCTTGCAACTATATTCTCTACTGTGCATACCCTCTGCCCCAGCAATACCTATTACTTGGCCTATACCTCCAAAGAAGTCAAAGAAAGAGGAAAAGGATCCATACATATACCAAAAAAAATCTATAGGGGCAGCTAGGTGGCGCAGTGGATAGAGTACCGGCCCTAGAGTCAGGAGGACCTGAGTTCAAATCCGGTTTCAGACACATAACACTTCCTAGCTGTGTGACCCTGGGCAGGTCACTTAACCCCATTGCCTAACAAAAACAAAAAACAAAAACAAAACAACAACAAAATATTTACAGCAGCTCTTTTCAGTGGAGCAAAGAACTGGAAACAAAAGAGGTGTCCATCAATTGACGAATGGCTAAACAAATTGTGGTATATGAATATAATGGAATATTAATTTATACCATAAGAAATTATGAAAATGATAGTTTCAGAGAAACGTGACAAGACTTGTATGAACTGATGCAGAATGGTGTAAGCAGAACCAGGAAAATAATATATACAGTGATCACAACACTGTAAAGATGAATAACTTTGAAAGAATTAAAAACTCCTATCATTGCAAGGACCAAGCATGAAGCACACTACTAAAGCACGCATCTTGACAGAAGGATGAAAGACTCATGGTGTAAAATGAAGCATACATTTTTGGATATGACAAATGTGTGGATTTGTTTTGCTTGACTATGTTTATTTGTTACAAAGATTAGATTTTCTGTTTTTTTCCCATGGTAGAGGGGGAATGAAGATTTGAGGGACAAAGTGAGCTAATATTAGTATTTCTCTCCACCCCCCAAAAAGAAGAAAATTAAGAAAAATGCTTTTTGAAGCATTTTTTGAAGCAATGCATAGAAGAAAACAGAGAAAAACAGAAAACCTTTAAAAGTAACATGTTCAATTTGTTTACATTAAAAAAATGCAAGCTGTATAAAATAGAGATTTGTTGTTTCACAAATAATCTTTTTTCTGTTCTAGTATGTGGAAACATTCATGGGGGTGGTATTTGTCAAATTCAGAATTTAAAAAAATAGGCCTTCCCCTCCTCCCTTTGATCCTCATATTTCTGGTCCCTGAGATAGGTTTGGGATTGTATTTCCTCAGCACATGATAGGGTCGTGAAAGGATGGACAAACTGATTAACCGATTAAGATGGATGAAAGCTTAGTAGATACAACAACAAAAACAATATAGCTAAAAGGATAATGATATGATGTTTTACTATAATAGAGTGTTTGATTGTGCAGGGAATGTAGAAGTTAATAACACTAATATAGAAGAAAGTACAGAGTTGGGGAGAAATACATAGCCAAAGTTAATACTCAGAGCGACAATAGAATCATTGAAAATGTTATTTAGGACATTTGCTCCTTAACTTCAAAGTTGTGCAGAACTTATCACTTTCAAGAAGAATCTAGAAATGGTTGGCTTTTGTCCCACATTGGCTTAAACTTCTAGACTTTAGTAAAAAGATTAGACAACCTTTAGGGGCATTATTTTGTAAATATTCTCACTGAAAAGGCATGAAAGTAATATAAAAGATGAGAGAAATAGAGTACAGCAAAATTTCCATAAAAAGGAAAATAACGTAGAGATTTTCAGGTGCCTTTCTCCTATCGCTCATTGTTATATCCTCCTTGTAGACATAGAAAAGGCTGTAAACTGCATAATTCTGAAGGATCTATGCTGTATCTTTCCCACTCCTGACCCAGCTTTGAGGTTATGGATCAATTCCATCCTATCACCCAAATTTGGAGGGGGCCGAGTTGCGGAGGGCAATCCTCTCTCTACTATGACTAAGGAGACTTGAGCAATAAATGATAGCCAACACAACTCACCTCCAAGAAGGCATTCATTTGTTTTTGGACTCTGTTGACAAATCTCCACTGGATGACTAAGCTAATATAAGGAAGATGAGATAACATTAAAAAAAAATCTTCACCATCATTATTTTCTATTTATTAATTTATAACTTCATTAATTTCTTATTAATCAGTGAAATCAATTTAAACCCAAAAATGACAGAAGATGAAGGGCCTTTTACTTGGCACAAGGGTTTTCATGTACTTTCCAACATATAATTATGGAACCTGGCAATAGTATTACATTGTGGAAATAGAATTGCCAGGAATTGGCACCTAATTGGATATGAGGGCAGCAGAGAGGGTGTGCATTCAAAGATGACTTCTAGTTTTTGAGCCTGGGTGGCTGAGAGGATGTGAGCACCCTCAATAAAAATAGAGTTAGTTAAAAAAAAGGAGAGTTAGGAGGGTATAGTACATTATGTTGACCACTTTCTTGTATGATTTTTCTCTAATTGGAAAAATCAAACTTTAAGCTATGGCATTAGAATCCTATTATGTAAGAGTTACCCTCTTCGTCCTGGTCTCTGAAATTCAGACCTCAGACTGGCTATGTAAATGTTCCAGGGAAGTACCACATGTTTTAGTAACCAACAACTTACCCTCCAGTGCCTCACTGGACATAAATATCATGGCTGTTTAGTTCACAGTGAAGCAAGTAGATAACAAATTCAAATCAGAAAAAAAAATCGCCATTCTGATCTTGGGATTGATCTCAAGGCAAAAAAAATCTTGTCTTTGAACAAGAAGCAATAAAACTCATGTCTGTAGCACATGTCAAACTTGTTATTATGGCTAATTTAAGAAAGGTTGTAAAATAGAGGAATACATACTCAATATATTCCCTTTTGTTTTCATTTGTCACCATGATTTCTGACCCATTGGGCTTCAGGTCCACTTGGTATGTCTGTATTTTCAAAGACAAACAAAAGATTATCATCAAACTACATTGCATATTTTCTTACTGATTTTTTTTAAACAAATAGGTTCTCTTATGTTCTGAATACCTATTAATTAACATGGAATGTGCTAGAATGTCTAATGAGGTTTATAGATTAGACTCCAAAGATCCTTCATACCTAAAGATGTCATCATTGAAGGCAAATTATCCTATGATTATTTATGAGTCTGAATTATACCCCACACTTCATTATCAAATGAGAAGAGCAACTCCCAGCTCCCAAGCACATAATAAGGGATTCACTCTGCTGGGCAAAGGGGAATCTATTATATACTGCAGTAACACAGAAAGCCAAGTTTCAATATAAAAACCACTTATGGCGCTACAGAATCACACCTGGAATACATGTTCTTGTAATAAGCAGGTTAGCTGTCAGTTTAGTTCACACAGCCACAGATACTGGTCTACTTGCTGTTCCTCACATATGCCACAAGAATTCCTATCTGTGTGCCTTTCCACTGGTAGTCTGCCATGGCTGGAATGATCTTTCACTTCACCTTTGACTTCTGGTTTCCTTCAAGATTCATTATGAGAAGTTCTACCTGTATAATAGGCCTTTCCTGGTCTTCCCTTCTTCCCAATTGCTATTGCCTTCTCCTCTGAGATTACCTCTGAATTTATAGTAATACATTACACACACACACACATACACACACATACATATATACACACATATGTATACATACACATATATATAATACGCATATATATGTATATATACACAAATATCTTATATGTACCTAGTAACTTACATGTTGTTCCTCTCATTTGAATGTGAGCATCTTGAGGGCAAGGACTATTTTTTGCCTTTTCTTTGCATATCCATAACCTAGCACAGTGCCTGGCACATAGTAAACACTTACTAAATGCTTGGTTACTGAAGGACTAATGTGGGCAGAGAGTTAAAATGATTTTCCCAAAATCACTCAGTCAACATGTGTCAGAGGTGAGATTTGAAACCAGGTTATCCTGACTCAGAAACTGACTCTTGAATCACTATGCCATATCACCTCTCAGATCACTCTATTTTCAAAGTTTTAATGACTACTTTTATTTGTATGACATTTCTTATGATGTATTTCATTTTAATGTAACTGAATAATTATTTACTTTATTATTGTGCCTCATATGGTCTTTAGTCTGGAGTTTTTAGTTTCATACTAATAAGTGTCTTGTTTTTTTTGTTTTATGCATGAGATAATTCCCCATGCTTGGAAATGAGAGACTTTTCAGATCCCTCAATTTTCTCAGTGAAAAAACCTTTAATCAGGTCTCAGAATTGAGCAGCCCCAGGTTCTGTCAAATGAGAAGGAAAGCAAATCAGGTAATAAAGGCAACATCTGCATCTTGATTACATGGAGAAAGAGCCAACAACCACCTCTGTCATGTTCTTACATTCCCAAATGGAAAAGGGAAGGAAGCTTTAAATATTCAGAAAAAACAGCTTGCAGACATCCCTAGTCATTAGGGGAAGAGCATTTGCCTCACTTATATCAGTGAAATGACTTAGAAATTCTTAATAGCAACTACTTAACTTTTCTTTATAGAAGGAAAATACAAACTTACATCTTGTTAGGCTAATTTTAAACATATAATCAACATTTTTGTGAGGTGTGAAGAAGGGACAGAAAAGTTGCTAATTCTTTACGGCCTTCAAAACAAAAATAAAATTTTTCAATGGTTAGGAAGAGATGTAGCAGGAGAATGGGAATTTAAACTCACTTCATACCAAGCTTGTTACTCTGTGCTTGTAGCATTCGGCCTTGAAAGTATAACCTTTATAAGACAGGTTAGCTCTCTAAGGAAACAGGCAATAATTTCAACAAATTTAGGACCTAATCATCTCATTCATTTTTAAGGTTTATTTTGACTGCTGTATTGCCCTGTGTGATCCACTCAAAAAGCAGCTAGGTCTTCCTCTTATAGTTTGGCAAGAAATAAAACTGAAAATCAGCCTCACTCTGAAGTCTTTTCTAAATAAGAAAAACATTCTTTCTCCAGTTTTCATTTACTTGACATTAAATAGTTTAGGAAAAGCAAAAAGAACTGTCACCCATTATGTTGGCAGATAGCTACTGTCAAGTGTAAGAGTCAAAAATTAACATAGGTTTCCAGAATCATCTCCTGGTTTGGAGATTATCTCATCTTTTCTTCCTATCTCCCCTTCATAGGACTTATCTGTAAAGTCATGATAGTCAAATGTTCCCTTATAAATAGACAGAGTTTGAGTTTTTCTGGCTACTTGATATTTCTGTAGTTCACACGAAACATGAAATATTTGGTGTGTGCATTTGGGGTTTTATGTTATTATTTTTCTCTTATTTTTACTTTTGTCTCCCAAGAAAGTGATATTTTCAAGAAGACTACCAAATTATACTTATAGATGTCCAGAAGTAAAGCCTGTCCAATGAACAGGTTCAGTTAAAGGTACCAACATTATTGAAGATCAAATTATTTATTCTTCTTGAACTTAATGTGGTTTCTATTCTGTTAATTAACTTTATAATTAAGTTAAACATTATCATCAGGATATCTGTGCACACTAGTTATTTCCACTTTTTTTTCTCTGAAGATCACATCTAAACTCAGAAAAGTTAAAATGACTTCTTTGAGGCTTATGATAAATATGCCAGAGGCAAGATTAAAATAGTTTCTGATTCACAACCCAACGCTTTGTCTTTTCACAGTACACTCAAGTTATTGGGTACCTATTTGTCTACAGTTGCTTGAGTTTCATCATGGTCAAGCAGCCAGAAAGCCTGCCTACTAATTGGAAAGAAAGCTGCAATTATCCCAAGGTTCTACCCTGCCTAAATTTGCAGCTCTCAGGAGTTGTCCTCAGTGCTTTATAAGCACACTTATATTTTTCTACCTGGAAGTGATGGTCCTGTTTAGATACTTAGATAATTTACACTCTTATTCAAAGCTTTTCCCCTTCTTCTTGTTGCCTATATGTTCTTTATGTCTATCTCCTATAAATTTGTTTTCTCAGTCTTAGCTTTTAAGGTAACAGATGGTATAGATCTTGTCGTTGCTAACTGGTATGGTACAATTAACATACAAGTAGTATATTTTGTGAGTACTTTTTAATGGTCATAACAAGAAATCTACTTACAAAGGCTAAAAAGAAACAGAGATGGGCAAAAATAGATCATCTTATCTCCTTTCCCCTTTGTTTCCTGGACTATAGTTAATACCTTCCTTTAGGGAGAGGATGACATACATCAGTGAAATAGGTTTTAAAAGCTATAACCCATATCCAAGACATAGGTAAATTTACTCTCATTTAAGGAATGTAGGAAAAGAGAAAACTATCTCTGACGTCTTAATCATCCTCAGGTTTGCAGAAATGAACTCTTCCTGCCTTGTATAAGGCATAAATCACTATGTCAGAAGTTAGGAAATAAGTGCAAAGGCTGTGTTATCTTATTGGAATTCAGAAGAAAGGTTGAAATCTGTGCTTCAGGTAGCCAACTGGCCTTAAAGGCACCATATTTCAGTATCCCTTAGACTCAAAATAGCCACTATGTTCTTAATCCTAGCTAGTTAGAACAGAGCTGGATATATAAACGCTGTTATAAATGAGTAGTGTTTTTTTCTCCTCACTGGTAAAAATAACATTAGTTTTAGGTGTTCATTGGATCATTGGAAGCACCACTGAATTCTGGTCCATTTGGATTACTATGTTTGACTCTGGGTACCATATATTTTTTCTTTGACCATCTACTGATCCGCCAGCACTCAAATGCCTAAGGATGCTACCTGAATGAGATTGAGAGTACATATCATTTCACTTTTACAATTTATAATATAGTTTATCTATAGGCTTATATATTGTTCACAGAAAAGAAATAATATATGTTGTTGTTCAGTTGTGTCTGACTCTTTGTGACCCCACTTGGAGTTTTCTTGGCAAAGATACTGGAGTGGTTTGCATTTCCTTCTCCAGCTCATTTTACAGATGAGGAAATTGAGGCAAAAAGGGGTTAAGTGACTTGCCCAGGATCACACAGCTAGTAAGTGTCAGAGGCCAGATTTGAACTCAAGAAAATGAGTCTTCCTGACTACAGGCCCAGCGCTCTATCCACTGTGCCACCTAGCTGCCCCTGAAAAGAAATAGGTGCATTTTATCATTAACAGCTTGGTGCCAACATCATTCATTGTATTTGACCTGAGTTTTGTTTAACCTCATGTTTTATGAGAAACACTAACAGATTAGAAAGCCTCCAGAAAGGATGAAGAGCTCAGAAACAATCTCATATTGGTACTGTTTAGCATGAAAAAGAGATGGTTAAAAGGAAGACATGACAGATGCCTTCAAAAAGTTGGAGGGGTGTCAGATGGAAAAAGGAGCAGACCTATAGCAGAGTGAAGTATACGGGCAAATGGGGGGAAGCTTGAAGAAGGCAAATATTAGCTAAAAATAAGAAAGGCCTTTTTTAAAAGCCAGAGCAATCCAACAACAGAATGGACTCTTCATTGTTGGAGGCATAGAAGCAGAATCTGGATGACAACAACCATGTTTTCAAGGGACTCTTGCATTGATTAGGAAGGTAGGCTGGAAGATTTCTTAGTTACCTTCCAACTGTACTATTCCAAGATTCTAACAAATTAAATTTACATAATGTTTTTAACTTTTGAAAGTGCTTCTTTATCTATTTTTCACATTTGAAATTCAAAAACCCCCACATGATAGATAGGACTGGATTATCCTTATTTTACAGCTGAAGAAACTGATACATGGAAGGATTAAGTGGCTTACTTGAGATCATAGAATAGTGGGAGAGTTGGAATGAGAAGCCAGGTTTCCTTGCAAAATCCCTTATAGTTTTTTCAATCTATCATACAAGTTCCATAATTTTTAGGGCTCAGTCACACATTAGATCTGGGCAGGCTGAATGACCTTCTGATGGACAATAGTGTTTCTATGGATTGAGGGTCTCAGGGTGTGACTCTTAACATTTCTTTTTTTTTTAATTTTAATAATCTTTTATTTTCCCCCCAATTACAAGTAAAAACAATTTTTAACATTTGTTGTCTTTTTTTTTTAAGTTTTGAGTTCCAAATTCTATCCCTCTCTTCTTCCCCACCCCTCACTCCCAAGACAGTAAGCAATCTGATATAGGTTATACATGTGCAATCATGTAAAACATTTCTATATTAGTTCATTGTGTGATTCAACATTTTTTTATTTCTTTTTTTTTCAATTCTTAACATCTCTAATGTTCTTATTAACAGGAGAAGAGATTATGTGTCATGGGGGAAAGAGTGAAATGAATATTTCTGGTATTCTCAAGGTGATAAAAAAAACGAGTAAGTCTAAAATGAAGGTGAAATTCCAAAGAGAAAGATATCAAGGAATTTCGAAAAAACTTTAGGTTAAAACACTTGTCACAATTTGTTCTTCCTTTTTATTTCATTTTTTAAAATTTATTTTTTATGATTCATTAATTTATTTTTAATTTTCAACACTCACTTCCGCAAGATTTTGAGTTCCAAATTTTCTCCCCATCTCGCTCCTCCTCCAACTTCAAGACAGCATGCATTCTGAATACTCTTTCCCCTAATCTGCTCTCCCTTCTATCTCCCTCCCCCCTTCTCTTATTCCCTTCTTCTACTCTTTTCCTGTAGGGTAGGATAGATCTCTATACCCCATTTCCTGTATTTCTTATTTCCCAGTTGCATGTCAAAACAATTTTTTTAACATGTGTTTTTAAGACTTTGGGTTCCAAATTTTATCCCTTCCTCCCTCCCTACCCATCCTCATTGAGAAGGCAAGCAACTTGATACAGGTTATACTTGTGCAGTCATACAAAACATTTCCACAGTAGTCATGCTGTGGAAAACTAGTATTTCCCTTCATCCTATCCTGCCCCCTGTTTATTCTATTCTCTCTTTTGACCCTGTCCCTCCTCAGAAGTGTTTGCTTCTGAATATGCCCTCCCCCAATCTGCCCTCCCCTCTATCATCCCCCTGCTCTCTTATCCCCTTTTCCACCCTCCCATTTTCCTGTAGGGTAAGATATCTTTCCATACCCAATTGAGTGTGTATGTTATTCCCTCCTTAAGCCAAATCCGATAACAGTAAGATTCACTCATTTCCTCTCCCTTCCCCCATATCCCTTCCACTATGAAAGCCTTTTCTCATCTGTTTTATGTGAGATAATTTACCCTATTTGACCTCTCCCTTTCTCCTTCTTCCAGTATAATCCTCTGTGATTCCTTTTTATATCAAACCTACACTAACAGTATAAGGACAGCAAAGGACTGGAAACTGATACATACTAGGAACCAACATACTGGGTCATACATTTATGTAGACTTCTTGATAAAAAAAAAACAAACAAACAAAAACCCAACTAGTTTTCTTGTAATATTCTTGCATTTGTTTTTGTGAAGTGGAACCCATAAGACTTGTTCACAACTCTAGTGTAAGAGAATAATCCTTTTGGGAAAGAAGGACTTGAAGAGGGAGCAGAGGATTACGTTTTGGATGATATGAAAATTAGTCAATTTGGGTGACTCCAGAGTACACATTTCCCTCTTAGAATTACTGCAACAAAAGACAGATTGTAGTTTGCTACTCCTTCTGGGCAAGGCGAGAGATATCAGAAAGGTTATTTTTCCAAGGGATATTTGAAGGAACTGAAGTGCATGGATTTCAGGGGGGAGAAGGCCGCACATAAGGCACAGGTTTCATGTGGAACAGGTCAGCTAGGTTATGATCCAGGCAGCATGAAACAGCAAAGAGCAACAGTATGGTAATTAGAACATTTGGGTTCTAATTTGCTGCATAAGCTACCTCTCAGTTTCCTTATTTACAACATAAGGGGTTGGGCAAAGTGATCTTCAAAGTATGTTTTAGCCTTAACGTCTATGACACCATAATCTTTATTTGATGTAGCAGTCACCTAACCAATGAAAGTGTTTCTACTTTGAGGAAGTACCTAAATTCCCAAACTGAGAGAGCACAGCCTCTGGTGGCCAGCTCTTACCCTAAGAAGATATTGGCCTGGTGCCCTTAGAGCAGTCTTAAAACTTCCATTGGTGTTTGCTAGGAACAGACTGGAACAGGAATCTGAGACACCATACCCAAGTAATCAGTACCAGTAGATACCAGTAGATGAAAATTATTCACCATTCAAAACTGATGAATGTTCCTTACTTTTTGAAAAAAGCATCATTATGACACGATAAAGAAAAATACAACTTAGCAATAATTGGGTTACCCAAACATACCTGTCCAAAGTTTTCTTCATCTATGCAGAACATGAGATCAAGTTCAGTAGGATCATTTTCTAAGATCCATTTCAAGGAGTTGTAATATTCACTATCCTATAGGAATGACAGAAAATTATGAATGAGCAACATAAAAGCATTTAATTTGTCAATTAGATGAGTGTCCTGCTCAATCACAAACATTTAGAATGACTACAAATTATGGCATTTAATGATGTTAACTTGTTTCATCCCCAGCATAACTCTTATCTCCTACTGGGAAGAACAATACATTAAAAAAAAAAGTTTTGCAGTAGCTGGGGCTTAGTAGTAAAGTCCTATAAACAGCAGTACACATGAATAGTTCTCAAGGAAGGTTGGTCTAGGTAAGAATATGTAACTGTGACAAAGGAAAGATGGAGGTTAATTGGTATAGATAACAACTTTGCCCGGATTTAAGTATGTCTTTGCGTTAATCACTAATGTTCAAGAGAATGGGGCAAAAATACATGATCAAGATGAATGAAAATTGTCAGTACGTGATCGTAGGCTGATATTGTCAGCAACCAGAGATTTACTCAACACTTCCTTTCATTTTAGAATGGAAATGCCAGGAAAATGGTGAAGGATGAAGAATAAATGTGATTTTGTTTTATCAAGCTCTAGGAAGAAGTTTGATAGGGAAGAAAAATTGGACAGAATGAGCCATCTTGATTATATGTAGATTTAAATTATCTATATATAGCTATTATTCGCCCTCCAGGATCCCTCAATAATTTAGGATTAGGTATATCTGCTAGGATTGGTATAATTGGCAATTCTTTGAAAAAAATTTTTGCTTATTAAAAAAATAACATCTAAGAAACTTTCCTATCTCTCTGTTCCATTCCACGTCACGCCCACGCCCCTCCCCGCAATAGATTGTATTATATTTATTAAAATATCTTCTTGGGCAAGTCACTTAACCTCTGCCTCAGTTTTCTCATTTGTAAAATGAGGATAATTATAGCACCTACCTCCTGGGGTAGTTGTGAGGATCAAATGAAATAATAATTGTCAAGTGCTTAACACAGTGCCAGGCCCATACATAGTAAGCATTAGATAAATGTTAGCTATTATTATTATCTCGTGGGAGAACCATTTGAACTAAAAGAATCAGAGAGTCAAATATTTTTTTCCCTAAGGAAAAACACCACAATTACTTAAAACGTGAATAACCTGTGTTTACTCACCACTGACTCCATATCATTCAAAGTTATCTGCTTTCCCAGCATCATTTTGTAAAATGGTCTAATGAAGAAACCTAAAATAAGGTAATAACTGAATTTAGTTTCAAGTGTTTACTATTGTTCAGCATCAAAGCATGAAATAAAAGACAGGCTCTTACTGAAAAGGTACAGAGAATAATTATAGGTGTCACAGCAACATCACAGCATGTGGGTAGAGCAGGTGTTTAGGGTACCAAAAGGTACAGGACAGAGCTCATCCTCCTTGACTTCTCAACAGTATTGTTGACCTTTGCCAATAACGTTGCCACTTACTGATCTCTCTTCCTTTGGTTTCAGAACTATCACACTCTCCTAGTTCTCTTCCTACCTCTAAATGTCTTTCTATAATTCCCTCGTCATTTTTCTAACACCTTAAAGTGGATGCTCCCCAAGGTTTTATTTTTGTCCTTTATTGACCATTTCACCCACTTCCATGATTTGTAACTAACATTTCTACACTGATAACTCCCAAATGTCATGAAAGAACTTTCCCCCCTACATCCATACATACTCTATACCTGTATTTCTTTTATGCACATGTATAGCATTTTGTAATATAATTATTTATCTACATTTATAATGTATTCTTTTATTACGTAGTTGTATATCAAATTCCCCTCCTAGTAAGGGAAGGGGGTATAACTTATTGAAACTCTGTATATTTAATCCAATAACTAGGCTTTTAGGGAAAGCAGCTCCATTGTAGGACAAGGATAAAATACTTTGCTGCTTTACATAAGCAGCATTGGGTTAAGGATTCCTGATCAGCCAAGAGAATTCCAAAGGACTCATGATGAAAAATGATATCCACCTCCAGAAAAAGAGCTGATGGAATCTGAATGTAGATCAAAGCATACTATTTTTCATTTTCTTTATTTTTATTTCATAGGGTTTTTTTGTTTGTATTTTTGACTTGTGTCTTCTTTCACAACATGACTAACATGGAAATATGTTTTATATGACTGTACATGTATAACCTATGTGAAATTGCTTATTGTCTCAGGGAGGGGAGAGGGAAGGGAAGAAGGGAGAAAATTCGTAACTAAGAATTTTTAAAAATTAATGTTAAAATTGTTTTTACATTTAATTGGGGAAAAATAAAATATTATTTTTTAAAAATGGATTCCTAATCAGAAAAATTAATGGAACAAACAAAATTAGAATATAACACAATTTTCATTGTTTTAGCATTTTTAGTAACTTACCATCTAGGAGCTTCCCATGAAACACTGCCAGGCCTGCTACCCGTCCAATAAAAGTGAAATACGACAGATGATCTTCATTACAAAGGCCTGAATTGGGATTGATTTGAAGTGTGTAGTTGTCCCTTTGAGGAAAAAAACAACAACTATGTAGTAATTTTTAAATTAAAAAGTCCAGAACAGAAAAGCCAACTGATAGTTTTTTTTTTCTTTTCTGTTTAATTTCAGCCTACCTGGATGTATTCTGTAATTTAACAGAAAATGTATCTGTATGTTAATTCCTTACTTCTGAGACATGCCCATATGTCCATTGACTTAGAAAGATGAGAAGAATGCTAGGTTGATGACACACAGCTTACATTCCTGAAGTCAAGATTTTCTAATCACCACAGGGATAGAGACTATCTCAAGACTATGAAAGAAGCCTTTGAAATAAATGATATACTTAATTCAGCTCAATCTCCATTTTATTTCAGGGATTCACCCAGTGACTTTCTGAGAGAGCACATAAATTGTTCTTCCTGATATCCCAACCTATTTGTACATAAAATACTTGTCCCCAAAATACGACAAAATATTTTTCCCAGGAGGAGATAGTGTTCTATTCTTTGTCTTTGCATTTTAAGCACCTAGCTCAGTGTCTGGCACATAGCAGATGCTTAATAAAAGGTTTCTGTTTGACTGGTTGGATCATTCATTTAAAACTGGAAGGAGTCATTAAAGCTGTCCGGTGCCACCACTTCATTTTAAATACATCTAAGGTTCTCCAATCCAATTGGGATGCCTACAAAAGGCAAAGCTACTCTGGTAAACTCCCATACCACTGGAAAGAAAGGAAGACTCATGAATCTCGTGCCTAAATAAAGGATACCAGTGGAGGACAGGGAGGAGAGAGTTAAGTTCCTAGGACAAAAAATGATTCTAACAAGGGCCTCAAAGCAGTATTAATCTTTTTATTAGCTAAGTTGACTGACACACACTCATGCCTAACTTTTTAAAGTGACCATTGCTTGATTGCTTAGAATGACAAATGGGGATTCTGAAATCCTTAATCATGAAGGAATCATGTTTCTTCTTACCACTTGTATACTCAAGCATGGGTCCCCAAAGACCTCATAATTGGACTTTAGGGCCTATTCTTGCTCATAAAAATGCTTTCTCCTTTTTAGAAGCATGACACTGACAAATTCTTCTCTTGAATTAACATTAGCAATGATAATTGCTTCTCTCTGTGTGAATGCCATAATTACCAGAAACTTTTTTTCAATTTCAATTATATGAGTGCAACAGACAAGAAAAGAATCAGTCACTTTCAGGCTTTCATTGAACACATTAAAACACCAAGTGGATTAACAATAATTTCTAGACTCACGCCCCAGGGGCCTATACCAGCAGAATGAATGTGTTGAGCCACTGACTCTCTGCATTAGGATAAAATTCCAGATATACTCCATATACTTACGTGGCAGAATATTCAAAGAGACCATAGTAAGGATTAAACATCTCCTTGGACAACAAGAAGAACCATTCTCTGGCCACACCACCATAATCAAGGCCTTTTTCGGACTCAAATTCAATCCACAGCCTGGCTTTCAGCACATCAGGTCTCTTCACAGACATGATCCTCCTATAGGATTCTTCAAATATGTTATTTCTGTGAAGCTTCATTTCAAACCTATTTGGAATATCGGCCTACATAAAAGAAGGCACAAAACACCTATCAATCAGAAAAAATGACGAGGAGATGGTCGAGGAGTCTCTGATTAAACAGGCAGTGATTGAATGGTTCCCATTCAGAGTACCTCTTTTGGGAATTTTCCTCTACGTAGAAGGTAAGCTTCTCTATGTCAAGATATGAAACATTTAGCATCCGTTAACAATTGTTCCGACTGAATCACTAACATATGCTGCCTATTAAGAAAGGATGAATGAAAGAAAAAAGTGTCCCATTTTTTATCTTTACCAGGCATTTTCTACCATCTGGTACCCCAAGGACAGTCAACTCTAGTTATCTATAACAAGAGGAGGAGAGTCTTAGTAAAATCTGAACAACCCAACTAGCTGAGTGAGAATCATGGCACTGCTGCTAGAAAATTTGCTAAATGTCATATGTGCAAAAAATTATAACAGCTCTTTTGTAGTGTTTAAGAACAAGAAACTGAGAGAATTCCTTCATATGGGGAATAGTAGAAAAAAATTATGATATATAAGTGTAATGGGATACTATTATGTCATAACAAATGATGAAAGGGACATGGGAGGTCTAGTATGAACTGATGCCAACAGAGTGAAGTGAGCAGAATAAAACAACAACACTGAAAAAGGTAACACTTGAAAGACTTAAGAATTCTAATCAATACAATGGCCAACCATCAATCTGGAAGACTGATGATGACTTTTGTTACCCGTGTCCTGACAGAGAGGAGATAAACTTAGGGTGCAGAATGAGATATGCTTAATGATATGGTTAACGCAGAAATTTTTTTTTTTTGCTTGACTATGAATATGTTACAAGGGTTTTGTTTGATGTGTGTGTGCAGGAGGGGAGGTTGAGAAAATAAATTTGTTAATTAAAAATAACTAAATCAAAAGTGCATATACATCTGCCTAAATCAAAACAGTTCTTATATAGCAAAAACAATGAGGAAAGTAAGGATAAAAACTTGATGGGTCTGGATCACGGTCCTATGATTTTAAGTCAATTTTTCTACTATGGAGGACAGAACCCAAACTTTGGGGAAGTATGTCTATTGTTGATAGATAATTCATAGTAAACCTAATCAGCATGAAGTAAAAGGGATTGCCTATAAAGGCAGTTGTCTCCTGGGAACATGAAATGCATTTAGACTTCTAAATGAAAAAGAAAGTCCTGACAGCAAGAGTCCATGGGGAAACCACCCTTCTCCTTAGGGTTTATATGGCTTGTCAAGAAAGTCAACACCAGACAGTGTTCAGCAAGTGAAATAATGACAGAGAATGTAGGTGATGCATACATAATAATGATGCATACAGAAGGCAAAAATTTCTTTTAAATAACTGTGTTTTGGAGGACAGGCAAAATATTCTCATCAATATTTGTTTATGCTACAGAAGAGAGAGTAGGAGAGAGAAGAGGAAGAAAAAAGACATTTAGGATGAATGAAAATTGTGCTATAGTTTGCATATTCCTGGCCAATGCCTGCCTAGCTATGGCAACCTAGAATTGAGTGCATGAAGTAAAAAGGGTAGAGTCAGTCTGGTCTGCTCTGGTGACACTTCATAACTGAATTTACAAAGTAGAGCAAGGCAGAAGAGACAAGGCTGGAGAATGAATACAGGAAAAAGAAAAGAAAATTCTAATAAAATTTAATTCAGGACACATACTAACAAAAGGATCTAAGGATTCTTAAAGGCAGAGATGAGAAGGCCAGTGGTCTGTGAGAATGCCTAGAGGGAAAAGATGGAATGTCGAGTCTGGAGTACCATGAGTGGTCAGGTTGAGTCAGAATACAGTATCCATGAAAGGAAGCAGAATTAAATAAAGCTGGAAAGGCAGGGTGGAAACTAACTATGGAGATCCTGAAATGCCGGATTAAGGAGTCTCTACTTTACCTCGGAGGCTTTTGTGCAGCCTCTGATGGCTTTTGAGCAAGATACTAACAGGTATAGACATGAGCCTAAGGAAAATTATTTGGACAGTTGTAGAGAGGATGAATTAAAGAGGGAGTAATACGACCAGGGAAGGAGACAACAGAGAGGGAGAAAACAAAGATGAGAGAGACTGTTTGTAAAATGAGTAACAAAAGTCCAGGTCTTATCCTGCTAGTATTTTAATAGAAACTTTACATTTAGTCCAATCCAATTAATGGGTCACATAGAAGCATTAGAGAAAAAGAGCAGAGGGTTACAACTAAGATGACCATGAACAGCAGGTAGTTTTTCTTGCCTTGAACTTGGACCAAGTTCTAACTATCCTGGTGGTTTTTTTCTTTTACTTTGTTTTTGGTGTAAACATTTATTACCTATTTTTATATTTTACAATAAATAGGAACATTATATTGCTTATCAAAATCACTAAATTTTTTCCAATCTGTTCAGTCAGTTCACAAGGATTTCTTAATCATCATAAGCAAAGGGGGTACAAAGGCAAAATCATAATCTTTGCCTTCAGGGAGCTCACAGATCAATGGAATTAAAATTTCAACTGAATTCACACTCCCATCCTTATTGTCATTAACTACGAAAAGAAAATACGGAAGCTGAAAAACCAAGCAGATCAAAGTATAGTTTTTAATGTGATAACAGGTTTAGTTTGGGTAATAATTAAAAAAAAAAGTCATATTCACATTGTTCTTACTAAACGAGGCTGTGGTAACTTCCAAAGGACAAATGACAAATACAGTGCTATACAAAAAGACAGGATTACTCACTGGTTTCTTTAACTTCTTCCTAAAGTAGTCATATTTCTGCTTAAACTCTCTGGAATAAGGAACAGCCTGAAAAAGAGATATTTATAAATAGAGATCATGAAAATAATATACTTTAAAATTTTTACATTTATTGAGCCAACATTCAGAACACTATGAATCATAAGGCTTAAAGTTCTCTCTATATTTGTATATAACTCCTCATAGTCTATTTATTTAAATAGACTTTGAAAAATCTATTCATGTGCATATATCTTCTATGGCTATAGAATATATAGCTATGTGTGTGAGACAGAGAGACAGAAGAAGAGGGAGGGAGAGAGGCAGAAACAGAGAGAGAGAGGAGAGACAGAGGAAAGAAGAGAGAGGAGAGAGAAAAGAGAGGAGAGAAGAGACAGGAGGAGTGAGGAAGGGGGAAGAGGGGGAGAGAAGGAGAGAGAGAAAGAGGGAGGGAGGGGGGGAGAAAGAGAAAGAGAGAGAGAGAGAGAGAGAGAAGAGCACTGGGTTCCTGTAAAAAGGGTACACCTCACCAGGAGATAAAACATTTGGATGAGACAAAGTTCCTGACCTCCAAGAGCTCCCAGTCTTATCTGGGACGTACAATGATAATATGATAAGAACCCAATAGGTCTATTAATTAAGTGCAGAACAAACTGCTATTGAAAGATGAAAGGCAACATGACTAAAGCATATACTAATGTGGTAATATGTTTTGTATGACTAAAAATGTATAATCTATATAGAATTGCTTGTCGTCTCAGGGAAGAGTCTGGGGAAGAAGGGAGGGAAATAATTTGGAACTGAAAATTTTTAAAAAATGAATGTTCAAAATTGTTTTTATATGTAATAGTAAAAAAAATTATTGAAAAAATGAAATTTTATCTCATAATCTGCCTCAGGCCTCACACACACATTCTAACTGTCTATATGTTTGACTGAAAAAAGCCATTTGTAAACCTGGTAGGTGCTGACTAGATGTGGGTGGAAACTAGGAGGTTGAGCTATTTCTGTTCTTTCTTCTTACAGGGGATGATGCATGGGAAGTTCAAAAATCATTATCCTCCTCCACTCTTATTTTTTCTCTCTTGGGTAGTTTTTCAAATGGAAGAACAAGAACCCGTTTTCACCTTCCTCTAGAAGGAGACTGTTGCCCTACTGATATACAGAAGTCCCTGATAGTTAGAGCCTCTGGAGAGGAATGTATAAAGCATATTACCTTTCTTGGACTAAATAGCTTAATGGGTCAAATCATTTGTTCTCTTTCCATACAAATTCTTATTTAAAATATCACCTAAGGAAGTAAAAATGTACTTACGATTATAATCTATTTTACTCTGACCATTAGGCAGGGCAAGTGACAATCTTACTCTTGCCCACCAAAAATCAGCCACAGCATGGTAATGACCTAATGATTTAAAGTAAGATAGCCTAGGCTCAAGTCTTGGCCTTGCCACTTTTGAACTTTGTGACACCAGGCAAATCACTTTTTTGAGACTCAATGACTAATTTATGTGCTCTATCTCAGGCTTATTGTAATGCTCAGATTAGATAGCCTCCATGAGAACAATTTGAAACAATGATTTCCTATGTGAATTTTAAGTTATTATTTTGTATAATGGTGAAATCCTACTAAAGAACTCACTTGCCTCAATAATAAACGCCCCTCTTCCCCTTTTGCTTGAACAAAATATAAATGCTTAAATTATTTAATGTTTTTGTATAATGAATATCCTAAATAAATCTGTCATTATTGTTTGTCTTAAGTTTAAAGTCTTAAGGAAAAGGGATCATATCTAGTTGACTTTGATGGAAGTCAATGTGGTCCCAAGTAGAAAGAATGCTGGAGTTAGGAGACTTGAGTCATAGCCATGATCATGACACTAATTTGTCGTGTGCCTTTGGGCATTTTACCTCACTGTCTACCTATATCAGGTGGTTTTAATGGCTGAGAGAATTATTGAAGCCCTGCGGAAAAGGTCAACTATCCTTCGTCCACATCAAAGTAGTCCATTGTGAGCATTATCTATTACACCATAAGTGCAAAGTTGACCACCTTGCCTCATGTTTTAATCCTATATTAATTCTAGTCTTAATTCTAAAATAACCAGATGACACATGGATGAAATTTACATAGCGCTTTAAGACTGCAAAAACCTTGGAAAAAAGTGGAAAGTGTCACGTATATGTAAATTATTACTCAGACTCCTGTGGAGAAGCCCCGCAAAAGCAGTGCTTCATATGACTGAATTGGAGGAAAGAGTGGTGAATGTATAGTGGAACGTCAACTATCCTGACATTAAGTTAAGGTATCACATACAAAAAAATGCATACTTAGGAAGAAACAAAGGAATAACCTGGGAAAAATCCACTATGAAATATACTCACTGGGCCAGTAATAGCAGGATTCTGCAATCTTGGATCTTCCCACTGAGTAATTTTACTATCTGAAAAGTAACCCAATAAATGAGAGCATTAGTTAGAACCTATCCCAGTCTATTTAAAAATGTTTTCAGAAAGAAGTTTCACTAGGTTTCTTCACCCATCTGCTTCTCCCTATTCATGCCCATTTCCTCAAGTCTCAGAAGTTTCTAAGAGCAGGGCAGTGTTAGGGAATAATCGTATAATCATCCATCCACCCTGCCCACCAACACGCTGTTTAGTTGAAAACACTCAATCAAAAATGCAAAACTAAGTGAGGCAGACCATCTAATTCACACTGTTTGGGGTAAGCATCTGTCAATACTTCAGTTATAAACCCCCTGTTCTCCTAGGGATTTATAACTTGATTGTGATTTTTCACTCAACTGCAAAAAGGCATTAGTCTCTGTTCCCTCTCACAAAGGTTAAGAAACACACACATAGCATTTACTCATTTGCAAACACTTTTTTTCTTGCTTATATAGTTAAAAAAACTGTTTTCAGTTAAAAGCCTTATATTTAACAACTGAACAATCTTTAATATGCATCATTCACATATGCACACACATACACAAAATCAAAGCAGACCAGACAGCTCTAAAACGAGAATTAAATTAATACTATACAAAAAATTTTCCCCATTGACTAACTTAGCAAGGTCTTTATTTCTCCTAAAAGATGCAATCTAGGCTCATTTTCTTTCTACTATGGTATAAGCGGTAATACAATGGTGTTGTAGATTGGTAGTTATGTGGAAGAAGGGTCTGATCTATATATCTTTATAGAGAAGGGGGGAAAACTACATTAAGATGTTCTTGAGGTTCCATGAAATTCAAGCAAGTCAAAAAGACTGGTAAAAATCCTGTCAAGAGGCCGTTGAAAGAGTGCTGGGCTTGAAGTCAGCAATGCAGTTATTAAAATCTGATACTTAAAAGGTGTGTATTCTTGGATCCAACACTTAAACTCTATATACCTTGAAAAATATCCTAAGACTTAATATTAAATCATAGGATGTGTTGTGAATTTTTTTATATTTTTGTATTAGTATTTTTTTTTGTTTGTATTTTGTATCTGAGAACTGTACTGGTAGGTTTTTATTTACACATCCCATCAATCACCAAGTATGTATTAAGCATTCATTTTGTGCTGGTCCCTGGAACAATTTAGAATTGCTATATAGTTAGCTTCTTGTACTATCAAGGAATATTTTATTGAATGGCCTTTTCTCAATATGTATTCTTTCTCACCTCTTTATAGCATAAAAAATGTATGTACCTCATTTTTTAAAAACATTTGTTTTTATTTTTGATTTTTTTGGCTAGGCAATGGGGTTAAGTGACTTACCCAGGGTCACACAGCTAGGAAGTGTCAAGTGTGTGAGGTCGGATTTAAACTCAGGTCCTCTTGACTCCAAGGCTGGAGCTATATCCACTGTGCCACCTAGCTGCCCCAGTGTACCTCATTCTTTGGACCTTTATTTTTATTTCCAGAATTTAGCACAGTACTTGGCACATAGTAAACATTTAATAAATGCTTGTGGATTGGCTCTCATCCTATGCATTCTCTCTTCTCTGGGTTTCCATAACACTCTTCATTCTTGGCATGCCTACTATCTGTCTGACCATTCCTTCTCAGTCCCCTTTACTGGTTAATCACCAATATTATGATCCTTGAATGGGGGTATAACCTCCAACTGCGTCTTGGGCATTTCTCCCTCTATATTTTCTTACTTGGTTTTCTCCCACAGATGTAATTATTACTTCTATGCGGATGACAGCCAGAGGTCTAGTTTAGCATTACCAACTGCCTATCGGATGTTTTGAAATGGATGTCGCATAAGCCATCTCAAACTAAACAGAACTCATGCTACCTACCCTTCCTTTCTACAAATCATCCACACCTCAACCTTTGTGTCAGCCTCCAATCTTTACTTTTACCCTGTGTATCCAACTAGTTACCACACTGCTGTTCCTCCACAACACTGCCTTTCTTCTTACACATGGCCAACACCCCTGTTCCATGTGCTCCTCACCTCTTATCTAAACTATTTCAATAACCTCCTAATTAGCTTCCCTGCTTTCAAACTCCACTCTCTCCAAATATATCCTCAATATAGCCACCAAAAATTATCTTCCTAAATAGTAGAGCTAACCATGTTATTGACCCTACTCAATAAATTCCAGTTTCACACCTGGGATCAACTACAACCTGTTTGGCATTCAGAGTTCTTCACAAACTGAACCCAACCTACCTTTTCAGTCTTATTATATATGATTCCCCATCACATATATTAAAATCCAGCCAGAATTATTATCTTGCAGTTTCTTATACACAATACTTAAACTCCAGTCCACATGCCTTTACAGTGGTTGTTCTCCATGCCAGAAACACATGCATATCCTTCCCACATCTACCTCTGAGAATCCCTAGTTTTCATCAGAAGCTTAAATGTCAGTTTCTATATTAGGCCTTTCATGATTCTCCCCACCTACTAGTGCATTCCTCCTGAAAAATGGTCTTGTATCTCTTTTGTATATACATATATAATATATATGTATATACAACTATATGGTTTTGTGTGTGTTTATTACCCTTGGTAGAATGTAAGCTTCTTTATGAGAGGGACTATTTCACTTTCAACTCTTTATCCACAGTGATGGGTACATAGTAGGCGATTAATAAATGCTTACTGATTGAAAGATATGTGGGTTGAATTGAGAAAAGGCTGATTTGATTGATTTTATTTCCTGAGTATTCTATAGACAGATTGAAAGTAGTTTTAAACATTGTCTCCTCTAATTTATTTATATGGCTCATTCATTTTGCAAAATTTCTTTTTATAGGCAGTAAATTTCAGTGCGACTTCCATCTGAACACAAATTGCATTATTAGCAGAATCCAAATGAATAACCACCACGAAGGCTAAAAACAGCTGTATTGGTAGAGAGACTTTCTTCACAAGAGTTCTCTTGCAGTTTGAAATTTTGTTTTCTTTCAGTAGACAAAGCAGGCCATCTTTTGCCTCATTTTTTACCTACTCTTAAATCACTGAATGGGTGTTGCCTCAGACAAAATGAAACCTAGGAAAGACCTTAGCTTAAAAAGGCTAAGACTCCTAGAGCATCTGGGGTCATAAGTAGTCATCCTGACCTGTCTTGCCACTGGACTCAGATGACCTTGGAGGAGAGAGTGAGGATGATGACTTTGCACAGCCCTGCCTCACTTAAATCCAATTCAGTTGCAAGTCAACACATCACCCTCCTGATGTCATTGGTCCTCCTTGAGAATGAAGGACAAACAACAATAACAAAGCAGAACAATGGTATAAAATCTTGGGGGTGGTTGAAATAGTATTTCAGTATCATTAGAGGAACAGAAAGTCTTGGAGAGGTTTCTGGGGCTACTTAGTTGAAATTTGTCATGGAAAACTTTTTGTTGGTACCAGAATATTATTCCCAAAGAAAAAGGTCAAGAAATGGATTGATTACATGATCTTAAAATGACTTCTAATGATTTAATATAAGAAGGGGAAAAAAATGAGTGATTTCTATAATGTGTCTTCTAGAAAGAAAAAGCATATAATGATTTCCACTTTTTATAAACTTGGCTAATGGTGATGAAACTGATTAAAGGACAAATGGGTCTATGCTGGATTACTAAGGTATAAACATTTTTTTTTGGTAGTGGATAAAGAATATGTGGAATTTCTTTAGCGGTCAGTTTCGCACAAGGGTGCCAAACTGGTGCCACTTGAATTTCGATTGGTGTTACCATATCAATAAATATGGAAGCAGCAATTTTGTAGGCATTAGGAAGACCTGAGTTCATATTCTCCCTTGGATATTTACTATGACTCAGGCCTGGCTAGCTTCAGTTACCTTTTCTATGAGGGGCATCATAATAGCAACTACCTCTCAGGATTGCTGTGAGGATATAATAAGTTTATACATATAAAGCAAATCAAGTCATATATAGACCTATATATTATATATCATTATTGTTATGTTATTGATGTGTTACATTTTTAAAACTTTCTTTAAAATATTAAGAATTATTATGAACTTTTTCTGAACACTGGAATCATAATGCAAATCAGATGCAAACTTTTCGGGGGAAACATTTTTATTTTTTAGTGGAAACTAGTGGTACAACCAAGAGAAGCCCTCCATTGCTTTTCATTTACGTATTTTTTCAGAAAGCCAGCCATGCTAGCAAAGATGAGCTTATATCAAATTTTGTCAACCATTAAATCACGAATGAATACATTTTTAGAAGGACATAGGGATATGTGTGTGGGGTGAACATTCATTTTTTTTAATAAAACATTTATAATTTCAAGGTAAAAGTTTTAGCTTCACTGTACAATTCTGGAAAATGAGAAAATCAACATTTATACCTACATCTAAATAAAAACAACAAAGTAAAATTTAAAAACTTCAGATATCCAATTTGAACCAAGACACCAAAAGTTAAAAGTTATAATTTAATTAAAACTTCAGTTTTCAGAATTTTAGAATTCTTGGTCTTGTTGGTTTAATTCAGATATTAAATAAAGGTACTTTTGGCATATCCATAGACCAATAAATTCCTTGATACTACAAGTGGTGAAATACCATCTCAGCTGGGAAAAGAAAAAAAAAAAAGGGAACCGTCTATTTATATTAAAAAAAAAAAAACCTGTATTTGATTTTACACTAAAACTATGTTTGACATCCTTTTTCCAGGTAAGAAAATGTGTGCGTAAAAATGGAAACCAAAAATTATCTATTTGCCAGAAGACTTCAAATTTTGTATTTAATCCAATTTCTCCTTTGTCAATTTTTTTTCTCAGAGGCAATAAGGAATTTATGAAGATTATCTCATAAAAAGGGACTCCTCACCAAATAAAAATAAAAAATAAAATAAAATAAAAAAGCCATGGGCTAAGAGCACTTTTTTTTATTAGTTTAATTTTAAATTCAAATGAAAAATCACATAAGTAACCTAAGATACCATAACAAAAGTCTACATTTACACTAGGACTTCAGTAACAGAACTAGATATAGCTTAACAGTGGGTGCAAGAAAAAACATGCTATAAATAGAAAATAAGGTCAGAAATAGCAATATGTCACAAGAATGTTTAAGGCAGTGATTTCATTTAAACTCAACTATACTCCTTTTCTCTCACTGCTTACACAGAGACTTGTGGTGAAATCATTTCTAATCTTATTTTCCATTACTATGGTGTATTTTAATATATTAAATGCACATAAGCCATGGAGTCATCAACAACAACAAAATTCAAATAAATCAATAAATGATAAAATTGTTAATGCTTCACAAGATCCAAGTGGGAACAAAGCTGATGAGCCAATTAACCACAAGCTTTTGGTCAATATACGATACCGTAGGAGGGCACTAAGTCTCTGGTATCATTTTCTCCACATATCAACACCTGGTTTCCTAAATGAAGAGTAAAGTCATAAAGTTTTTGCTATAATATTTAACTTACCTCCCTTTTGCCTAAATTGAAACATTTTATCAATAGAGATTACTTACTATGATCTATATAAAAAGTTCGACCATCCAAGTGTATCCTTTCTTCCCAACCGGGCTAGTCCAAAAGAAAAGACAAAATAAATATTAGTTGGCAGTCCTCCCAATCCTGAACCTCCTAAAAAAATAAAAGCAAAAAACCCCATCTCTCTACCAGCAGCCATTCTCAATTCCAACATATCCTTATTCTCTTGGCCTGGTAAAGTGATATTTTGCATAAGAATCAATGACATACGGAAGGATTCAAAATTAGATAATTGGTATTTCTAAAAGAAAGCATCATCTGCTCACTAGGTTTAATGCAATGGACTTGAGATCACACAAAGTTGGAAAATCAGGATCTATGCTTGTCCTTTAAAAAAAAAAGAAAGACTAGAGGCAGCTAAGTGGAACAGTGTATAGAGCACCATCCCTGGAGTCAGGAGGACCTGAGTTCACATCCGGCCTCAGACACATAACATTCACTAGGTGTGTGACTCTGGGCAAGTCACTTAACCCCAATTGCCTCACCAAGAAAAAAAAAAAGACTACTGGAAAAGGGAAATAGCAGAAAAGTTGTGTTTGGGGTTACTTGTCTAATGAACTCTAACACTTAAAATCCAGCTTAGGCCCTAGAACTTTTCTGACCTCATGCTTGGCCAATGAGATAAGAGTGCTAGCTCTCAAGAAGAATTTTTTAAATGTTCATTTAACTTGGGAAACACCATAGCAGCATCTATTGGTTATAAGAACACAGTTTTCAGAAACATTTGTCTCTCAGTAAGGGGTGGTTTTCTTCAGTTGTGGGGAAACGGAGTGGGGCATGTTGAAGGTGTCATTCCAAATCTAATTTAGAGTGCAATTCCCACTCAGGCTCCAAAAGAGAACAAAATAATAAGCTAAATCTATAAACATGCACCAAAGGTTAAAAACCCCTTAAATATCTGCAGGCTAATTTACATAATTACATTACATAATTCAAGAAACCTTCCTTAATTACTTCTTATTCGCACCCTTCCCCCAACTGCTTTCCATAGGTTTGTTCCAATGATTTAATCAAGGCTGTAGATGGAAGGAAGCTGGTGCTGGAGGAACAAAACAAAAGAAGCCCTCGGCTGCAGGGGAGACTGTCATTTTGTACAATCTGCTTACAAAGACCTAGGGAACCCTTCCTTTCACGAGTGACTGGCTAATTCTGGAATGTCTTTTCAGCTACACTGGGGTACATGTGTTATAATTCTAATCCTGTCACATGACTTCTAGAGACAGATCACAGCTAAACACTGAATTCTGTTAAGAATGAAGACCAAAAAATAAATAGCACCGGAGAAGAGTAGGGTGGGGAAAGATTGAGAATGATGCATGTGTTTAAAGGAACATGAAACGGAAACTTATAGTTAGTAGAACCAACACTCACAGGAAGAGGACCCAAATCATTAGGATTCAAAGACGCCTTTGAGCGCAAATGTACTGGAAATTTCAGTCGTGGATCTTCCTGGAATGAGAATGTGAAAGGAAGTTTACGTTAATGAACAGGGCAAAGAACTACTTGGCTGTTCCAGGGTCATGAGGTGTATTTTGTATCAGTGCTGCATCATCCCTGTTTGGGAATGGGAGAATCTCTCCTCCTTCTTGCCTTCAGGTCCCTGTTCCACACACAAAATACTTCATATTCTATCTCCAGCTTCCATCATATATGCTGGGATGTGCTTCATTATCATTTCTGTCTCAGAATCCTTGATTTTCTTCAAAACTCAGCTCAAATGCCACAGAAAACCTTTCCTGATTCCACTCTCCCCACTATGTATTCTCTTCCCAAACTACCTCCTATTCATTTTGTACACATTATCTACGTACTTTGTCTTTCCTATTAGAATGTAAGTTCTTTGAAAGCAGGCATTGTTTCACTTTTTTCTTTGTATTTTATGTACGGTGCCTGATACCTAGCAGTCCTTAAAAACTGAGCATCACTTATTTGATTTATTCACTTACAATGTGCAAGGTAGCATCAGTATTTTGGAACAACTTATTCCTGCCTAGTCTAAATGAGCAGGTAGAGGAGGAGGAATTCACATAAGCATGGAATTTTAGAATGGCTGGATCCTGATGTATTGTCTAATAGAACCCATAGCTGAACAGGAACCTCCTTGACAACAGCTCAGATCAACTCATACAGTTTCTTCTTCAAAAACTCTCATCAAGGGATGCTGAGTGAAGTGAGCAGAACCAAGAGAACATTGTACACAGTAACAGCCACGTTGTGCGATTACTAACGTTGTTAGACTTAGCCCTTCTCAGCAATGCAAGGATCTAAGACATCTCCAAAGGTCTCATAATGGAAAATACTATCCACATCCAGAGAAAGAACTATGGAGTCTGAATGTAGATTGAAGCATACTATTTGCTTTCTTTTTTTCTTTTGTTGTTTTGTTTTGTTTCCTCTTTCTTGTGGTTCCTCCTATTTGTTCTAATTCTTACTTATAAGATCACTAATGTGAAAATATGTTTAATAGGAATATATATGTATAGCCTGTATCAGATTGCATGTCATTTTGGGGAGGGAGGGGAGAAAAATTTAAAACTCAAAAGCTTATGAAAGTGGTTGTTGATCAATCAAAATAAATTAATTAAAAAAAAACTCCCATCAAGGGAAACCCTTTTGCCATCTAAGGCTTGTTGTTGTTCCATCACATCCCACTCTGTGACCCCATTTGGGGCTTTCTCGGCAAAAGTACTGGAGTGGTTTGCCATTTCCTTCCCCAGCTCATTTTACAGATGAGGAAACTGAGGCAAACAGGGTTAAGTGACTTGCCCAGGGTCACACAGCTAGGAAGTATCTGAGGCCAGATTGGAACTCCAGAAGATACTGGCACTCTTATCCACTGTGACACCTAGCTACCTTTAAAGGGGGAACCGAGGCCTAAGGAGGTTAAGTCACTTGCCCAAGGTCACATATGCAAATGAGATTCGAATCCCAAAATTCTGACTCTACAGCCAGTGTCCTTTTTAACTACATTACAATGAAGTGCTATCATATGGAAGAAGTATCAAACTTGTTCTTGGTTCCAGGGGGCAGAACTAGGAAGAGTGGGTGGAAACTGCAATGAGTGACAAGATAAAGGAAAATTTCCTAACAATTAAAATTGTCCAAAACTACACTGTGCAGCCCTGTGAAGTAACTGGTTCCTCCTCCTCATTAAAGGTGTTTCAGTAGATAATTTGCTGGGTTTATTGTAGAGGAAATTTCTGGCTAGGTACATTGCTGGGCAAAATGTCCTGGAAGTTTCCTTCCTACTTAAGAAACTGGGATAATGGGGAATTCTCTTACTTCAGGAAACAGTACTTCTATGGATTTCATTTCTCTCCCTACTAGGAAGCCAAGACAAAATGTGGAAAGGTCCCAAGTGTCTCCCCATTGCCTCTAGGATCAAATATAACTCCCCTGTTTAGTTTTTAAGGCCCTTCAAAAAATCTCATCTTAACCTCTTTTTTCAGACTATGTACATTACTACCTCTCCTACCCTCTCCAGTCCTGCCAAACCGGCCTACGTTCTGTTCCTCACACACATAACACTATGACCTCTATCTCTATATATCTCCACCGGCCATTCTCCACTACTGGAACGTACTCATTCCTTACTTCCACCTTATAGAATTCTCTTACTTCAAAGCACAGCTAAAGTACCACCTTCTATGTGAAGCTCTTCCAGATGCCCCCTCCTTCCAGTATCGAGTGCCCTCCCACTCAATCTTGTATTTTATTCACTTTGTTTACTCTGTATATGCATACATATAATGCATGTGCACACGTACACACATCTATACACACACACACACACACACACACACACACACACACTTGTTTCCCTGTTGGAAACTCCTTGTGATTGGGGATCATTTCACTCATTGTACTTGCATCCCCAGCACATACACCTGGCAGAAAAGAGATTCTTATACATGCTTGCGCTTGATTGAGATCTCTAAGTCATAGTGGCTTCAAGATCTATTGGCTGAGGATTCCAAGACCATTATGGAGGTGTGGCCCAAAATACCCTTCAACAAGTATTGTAGCTTCTGCTTCCTCAGTAGCCATAGTTATTGAAGACCCTCCTCAAAAGAAAATTCTTAAGAACAAATTCTTTAGACTGGTCAAACGATTTAACAACAGAAAGATACGGGGGGCATCGAGGTGGCACGGTAGATAGAGTGCCGACCCTAGAGTCAGGAGGACCTGGGTTCATATCCGGCCTCAGACCAAACACTTGACATTTACTAGCTGTGTGACCCTGGGCAAGTCACTTAACCCCAATTGCCTAAAAAAACAAAAACAAAAAAAAAAAAACAGAAAAGAACCGCCCCCCATAAAAGAAGATTGACCAAGTTTTGCAGATTAAATATTGATTTCTGTCATTTTTAGAATATGAGCTAAAAAACATCTTAAATTTTTCAGCAGAGTCTGAAAAGACTACAACTAAGAAAAAAACCATAGAGAATAAAGAAAGCTTTCAAATCATAGAAGATAAGGTTTGAGCCTCTATTCTTAACTACACTGAAAATTATGGGTATCTTTCCTTTTTTAATCATAGATTTACGTCTTTAAGACTATCCTGCAACCTATTCATGGCCACCATGTCTCTTCACTGCTCTTTGGAGATCTTCAGTTTTGATTCATCGGTGTTAGAATTTACATCCACATGGAATCTGTTGAAAAAGATCGTTGTTCAAAGAACTTTTGGGGGGTTGGTTTTATGGAACTGTTTGGGATAGTTTAAAGTATTGTGAAATTTGTCAAATGAAATCCAGTCTACTTTATTCTTCCTATTCAGTTCTGGGCCCAGATATTCTCCAGATATATAATTTGTCATATGTGTATTATATGTATGTGTAATAGATATATGTGTAGATGTATATACACATACATATAAACAGAGATGTGTACACACATATTATATATATATATATTTATACAATGTACATGTATATATTCACATACATATCAAACATTTGTATATATTTGGGCAAGTAACTTAACTTCCCTAGGCCTCAGTTCCCTCATCTGAAAAATAACAGGGCTGGGCCTCTGAGGTCTCTGCTAGATGAATGAGCTATAAATACTCAAAGCTAACCTTTAAAGGCAGCTAGGTGTCACAGTGGATCAGAGTGCCAGTATCTTCTGGAGTTCCAATCTGGCCTTAGACATTTACTAGCTTTGTGACCCTGGGCAACTATGTACATTGTATGTGGACAGATATAGACAGATACACATGTGTACACGAGTATACATTTACACGTGTGTACATATATACATCCATCTACATATACGTATTTATCACACATTTGTACACATAGCCAGCTGGAGAGTCAGATAGATAGATAGACAGATACACAGACAGACTCATTCAATGGCTTCTACATTCCAACTGCATTTCACATCTGGATACGAGGTATTCTTTACATTACATGGCTATGACTATTAGGCCAGACTCTTTAGAATGGTTATAAATTCAATAAACAAACATTTATTAAGTAGCTGTAACATGCAAAGGGAGAGACAGTATGACATAGCTGATAGGGAGACAGCCTTAAAGTCAGAAAGATCTGAATTTAAATCACTGACTGTATCCAGGGATGTCGTCACTCTACCCCCTCAGCGCTCAATGTTAAGGCTATGAATTACAGAGTAGCAGAGAGATTTTCCACATTGAGAGTTGGACCCACTAAAAGAGTCAAAGATTTAGACTGCAAAACAAAAGTGGGCACGACACTGTACAATGCAATGTCCTTGGGATATACATAAAAACAACAACAAACCAATACCCTCCAAATAGCAGACAATTTATTAGGGTCAGAACAGAGGAACAACGTGTAGACAGACACCTACATATGAGATAATTTCATAAGAAAGAGAACACTAACAAGGGGGTGTGTGCTCTGGAAGCTGACTCAGAGTGCAGTCTTAAAGGCTGCTTGAGATCCCTGAAGGAGCTCCATTGAGGAGCATCTCTAAGACTCTAGAGGTGATTGCATCAGCACAGTGTCTCCTATGAAGAGGAAGATATGGTGGGCTTCCCATCTAAAAGCCATCCCTTTTCCATTTGGTTTCTATCCTGGACATCCACCACGATGGTGGAAAACACTTTTGACAAGCATCCCTCTTTCTGTTTTAAGTCTCTCGCTATCCTTATCTCTATCTGACACACATGGCTCTGGAGGAGAAAGTGAGGCTGCCGACTTTGCACACCCCTCCCTCTCTTAAATCCAATTCACTTGCAAGGTACGACATCATCTTCCTGATGTCATGGTCCTCTTCAAGAACAAAAAACAAAACTACAACCACAAGAAAATGTGATAGGCTATAGAAAAGCATTTATAAAAGTTTGCTTGTTCCTTAATTTTTGTCAAGGATATGTGTGTCTGGGTGTGTTCAGGTCATTCTCATAAAGATTTTGTAGAGATGAGAAAACAGGGTTAGGTATCAAGAGCTGCTGACATCTTCTTCCAATCACTCTTGGTGGGGGGAATGATGACATCCAGAAGTTTTTCTAACTGTTCAGCAACTCCCCTTCATGCAGATATCTTGAGAATGAATCCCCATGCTTCTGAGATTAATTCACCCTGGCCATGAATACTTTGGGTAAGCTTGGCCTGGTCTAGCTCTTCTTCCCGCCTGCTTCCCTCTCTACTGCAGGTTCCATTTCCTGGTGTCTCAGGAGACCAAGGTGTGATTCTACTGCTAGCAACCGACAGCAGTTTGTTACAGTGGAAATGACAAATGGGTTCCAACTTCGGTTTACTGATTGTATGCTCTCCAGTTTCATCTATAAATGTTCTTGCAATGACATGGTTTAACTTAGTGCCACAATAGGTGTCAAGTATCCTTTTTGCCCCCTGAATGTTTTAGGAAATGAGTCTACTCATCAACTTACACACCTCCTTCTTCAAGGTTTTGCAAATGAGTTTTTATTCTCAACCAGTTTGGACTTTGCTGCCATGTCTCTGGCTGGCAAAGGAGAGTAAGTGTTTGCTGGTTGGGGTGTTCTGAAGCAAAGTCTTTTTTGATCCTCCGGTTGTTAGTGTTGTCTCCCTCCTAAAATTATCAATGTGTTTGTTTATTTATATACGTAGTTATATTCAGGAGAATGCTTACTACTTCAGGTTGGTGATTGTTTTGCTGCTGTTTTAATTAATTAATTAAGTTATTGTTGTTATCATCAAGTTGATGAGCATTGGGTCTGAAGTCAGGAAGACCAGTGTTCAAATTTGTCCTCAGACGTTTCCTAGCTGTGTGACCCTGGGCAAGTCAATTAACCTAGATTTGCCTCAGTTTCCTCATCTGTAAAATGGAGATAATGATAGTACCTACCTCTCAAGGTTGTTGTGAGGAACAAATGAGATAATACTTGTGAAGCACTTAGCATAGTGCCTGACACATAACAAGTTCTAGCTATAAATGTTAGCTATTATCATCATCATTATCCCCAGGGCCTAGCATAATAAACACTCAGAACATTTGTTGAATTGAATTTGAGGGTTCTTCCTGCCTCCTTGCTACTTTATAACAGTTAATCTTCTGTAGGAAATGGTGATGGTCCATGCTGATTCGTTTTATTCATTTCCCATTTGAGGGGAAATGTCTAGAATGTCCAGGCTGGGGCTTTTGTCATTCCATGCCATATCTTGCCATCCCTGTCATTTATTTTGATTTGGTGTTAATTTGGACCACAGTTCTAATTTAGTCTGACTGCACATAAATGGGTGATTCGACTATTTAAACCAGCTTCCTGTTAGGATACAGTTAGTTTCATTTTTGTGATATTGTTTGATATTCTCTACATTTAGAATCTTCATACTGTCTTCTTGAAGAATATTTGAAATATTTGGGCTTCTAAGCAGTCTACACACCTTCGACTTCTTTCATTTCAAGATTTTGAACCATACTTTGCAACATATTTTTCACTGTTTTCCTTTATGCTCATCTTTGCATTAAAGATACTGAGTTTTAAGGCACATGCTGACTGACTTTGGAGGACCTTGCCAAGTTCTTTGTAGACGTTCTCTAATTCTTTACCCTCTGGTGGCACATAGTCTATAATTACCTTCATGGTGGTCTTTTAAATTATGCTCTCATGAACACTGCAAGGCTAGATGGGGAAGTGTTCCATTAAATAACATTTCTTATAGCCTTTGTGTTCATGGTGAAATCAACTGTCAGATCTGTTATTTGCCTCTCCAAGGAGAGCCTGGCCCCTAGCTTCAATTACCTTTTGTCCTCTGGTTTAATTTATAGCAAGAATGTTGATATTTTGGACTCTTAGTGTTCCCCACTAAATAAATCACCTAACTATATCATACATTTAACTACAACATATATTAACTATTCATGAAGCCAGTGGATGCTGGGAAGAAAGAAATACCACCCAAGTTCTAGGAATACAACTAATCATATACTTTTTTTTTTTTTTTTGGCTAGGCATTGGAGTTAAGTGACTTGACCAAGGTCAGACAGCTAATAAGTGTCAAGTGTCTGAGTCCGGATTTGAACTCGGGTCCTCCTGACTTCAGAGCCGGTGCTCTATCCATTGCGGCACCATCTGCCCCTAATCACACACTTTCAAAAAGGGGTGGCTACTACAAAGAAATGAAAACTGAAGAAATAAAAAATGAAATTAAAGAAAATTAAAGAAATGATTATCTCTTCTCAAAAAGCAGCAAAGCAAAAAACATTGATATGGGCCCCGGCTATCTTATCATAAATAATATTTGCATCTGTATCTTTCATTTTGTATGGAAACACCACAGAATAATTAATCCAATAAACATTTATTAAGTACATAATGTGTGTAGAGAAATGTGCTAGGGACTGGGTAGATACAAGATTTAGGTAAGCAACAACACCCTCTCTCAAGCAATTCATTGTCTAGTAAGGGTATATGATAAAAATACAGATCTTAATGTTATACAAGAAAGGCATCTGAGAGGTAACAAGCAAATGCTCCATGAGCTTTAAGAAAGGTTTTTATTGACTTGGTATACTTTAAAAATCATCTTATTAAAAGGAATGATGAGTTTGTTTCTTTCTCACCTGTCACTGTAAAAATTATTCACTCATTATTCTTTTCTCTACTGTTTCCCCAGCTAGTTATAAATGCTTTAAAGTAGTAAACGAGTACACACTCATACCCATAAAAATGTTTCCTTTTTATAATGAAATAATTACAAGTTATAAGATATGGGAACCATGGCTAATTGAAAGAAAAATTGGCTCTGCAATGGGAAGTTTTTTGTTGTTCAGTTGTTTTGGTCATGTCCAACTCTTAGTGACCCCCTCTGAGTTTTGTTGGCAAAGATACTGGAGTAGATTACCATTTCCTTCTCTAGCTCATTTTATAGTTGAGGAACTATAGGAGCATATATGAAGCAAACAGGGTTAAGTGACTTGCCCAGGGTCACATAGCTAGGATGTGTCTGAGGTTGGATTTGTACTGATGAGGCTGGATTTGTACTCCAGGCCTGGCACTCTATCCACTGTGCCACCTAGCTGCCCCTTTGAACCTTCTGATGGGTTCAAATCCCATCTCTGATTTTACTACCTGGGTGACTCCTGTTAAGACATTTAACTTAATTGTAAAATGACTCATCTGTAAAATGAGAGGGTTGGATTTGATGGCCTCAAAAGTCTTTCTTGGTTCTAAATACATAATCACATATAAAAAAAAATCAATACTTCTTAAATATTCCTTCCATATTTAAGAGAATGCCTAGACTAGGTCTTGAATATGCCATATCTCATTGATTTAGATTCAAACAGAATAAAATCCTGAAGGGAAAAGAACATTGTATTTCGAGTCAGAAGACCAGAATTTCAATTTTAGCTCTACTTCTCACCATTTGTGTCAACTAAGGGCAAGCCAATTGGATTTCCTGGGCCTCAGTTTTCTAATTTGTATAATGAAAGGGTTGAACTAAGAAAAGATTTAGTACTGGAGGGAACCTCAAATATCATCTAGTCCAACTTTTTCATTTTCTAAATGGTAACTAAGGCCTTGAGTGAATTGACTTATGCCATAGATACTAAACAGCAGAGTTAGGCTACAAATCCTCTAATTATGTGGCCTTTGCCACTAAATGATCTCTCTGATGTCCCTTGTCCTAAATGCAAGTGCTTTAGATAAAGTCCTTAAGAATAAATAAGCTTGGGACTATCTATTTAATTGAATAAAGATAGGAGTCCTTCATACTCTGAAAATAGGCTACCAGCTGCATATCCAATGAAATAATACAAGTGGGCAGCCCAATGATTATTACTGCAACAATGAGGACTGGAATGCAGAAAGCTACAGTCTCTTTTATCTTCTACCTTTGTGAGCGTTGGCGAGCTTTTGTGAGAGGTCTCTGGGTCGGCAGTTCAGCTCTCTGTATTTTGAGGTCACTGGCCTACAAAGGGTACTGAACTCTCAATCTGGGCTCCACTAGCCACAGGCTAATGAACAAATGAGGCAAACACATTCTACAAAACAAGGCAACAGTCCCCTGATGCTTAATACTTCATATCAATTATGTTACACCTCTTCATTCTATGGTGATTGGCAGAATTTCTTTGTTTTGCATATTCTAATAGAAAGTTAATTTACCTAGTAAAGTTTTGGCTTCATCTTTGTTTTTGTTGCTGTTGGCGGGTTACTGCTGAATCTTTAAGAAGTTCAGTGGCCATGATGACGCGGAAGGGAGATTCTCTCTTCCCCTCCCCCAATATTCTTAACCCATCATATTGGTTCTCTCGTTTTATTACGAAAAGGTCAAAATATAAGAATAGCTGTGCTTTTTCTCTTTAAAATTAAAAAAAAAATAGATTACAGCCTGAAAATGATCTTCCCAACAGGCATCCTCCACCCCCACCACCCCTGTTAAAATAAACATACAAGGCAGCCCTGTCCATCCATAGCGAGAGCCTGTGTATAGGTTTTTGTTTCAAAGACATAATGCAGCTGTGTCAGGGAATACTCCTGATTCTAAATGAGAGGGGCAGAGGCTTGTGGAATTGCCAGTTGTTAACTAGAAAATGTCCAAACAACACCACAAAATCAACTTTCTCAAAAACAAAAAAACTATTTTCAAATGTGTAAATGAGCAAATATGTCAAATATTTCTATCTGGGCAGAAAACTAGAAACAGAAGACAAAACTGCTTCACTCAGCACCAATACACATAACAAACAAAGCTCATGCTACTTAAAATTAAATCCACACAGCAGCAATTACATTGAGCTAGTGATGTGAAAGGCTGTGAAAAGTTAGAGGATTTGATTACTAAGCCAGCTCAAATTACTAAAATCATAGCTTATATTGGCAGGCCACAGTGGCTCCGTATATTAATCCATCCCTTTTTATACAGTCTCCCCTATTTCTAGAGCTCCAATTTCTAGCTGGGTTTTGAAATTATAGTAGTTCAACAGTAAATGGAACTGGGCAGCCTGAAAGAAAACTGCATATGGTATGTTAACATAACAAAGTCCAAATTATTTATAACTACAAAAGGAATTGTCCACATAATGAGTTGGTTTTTTTTTTTTTTTAAGATAGCAGTGGAGAGTGTATGCTTTCATTTTGCTTAAATTTTAGGTTCAGTAGGAAAAGGGCATTACATAAATCTGTAATATTGATAAAAATAAATGCTTTATCTGCAAAGCCTACTTAAAAGAAATTTCAAAGTATTTTACATGTATATATAAGTGTGTATGTATGTATTTACAATTCTTATAATTTATTTTAGATCAATATTCTTAATTGTATTTTACAAGTTGCTTTTCTAACAGATAGGTACACAAATGAGTAAAAATATTTATAAGGAGAAGGCTATCCAGGAAACTGAGCCAACACACACTCACACACACACAGACACACACAATTACATCATTTGTTAAAAATTAAGTCAACCTCTCAAGAGGGTTTAAGACCTAATTTAAACCTCAATTACCTGATCAATTTTTGTTTTTTAAAAATAACAGAAAAACAAAAAAGATGATGCAGGCCAACAATGCCATTTTGTAGATGAGGACAACTGAGGCAGAATCTAAGTGACTAAAACTAGATTTTTTGGGCAGCTAGGTGGTGCAGTGGATAGAACACTGGCCCTGGAGTCAGGAGGACCTGAGTTCAAATCTGGCCTCTGACACATAACACTCACTAGCTGTGTGACCTTGGGCAAACAAATAAAAAAAAAGAATTAAGAGTTAACATTTAAAACTAGATTTTACAGGTAATGTTTTAAATCCTGAGTTTTTTTTATCTATCCATCCATCTGTCCATCCCCTTTTAAGGGCAGCTAGGTGGCTCAGTAGATAGAGTGCCGGCCCTACTGCAATTTCAAAACCTAGCAGAAATTGGAGGACCTGAATTCAAATTTGACCTCAGACAACTTACTAGCTCTGTGATCTTGGGAAAGTCATTTAACCTTGTTTGCTTCAGTTCCTCATCTACAAAATGAGCAAGAGAAGGAAATAGCAAACCACTCCAGTATCTTTGCCAAGAAAACCCCAAATGGGGTCACAGAGACTCAGAGATGACTGAAAATGATTGAACACCACACATGCCTTTTTAAACACATAAGTCTTTTTTCAAGAAATAGAATGGAACAGCAAGTTTTATTTTGAAATGAGAAATGACAAAACTTTAGCACCCAATCTAAATCTGGAAGTCATATTCAATGCAAAAACGCCAGTTTCATAGATGATGCACTAACTCAGTTTTTGGGCACAGAATCTTAGATTTGGTTGGGAAATACCCAGGTGATTTTTAAGATGTCTTTTGATGTTAAAAAAGAGTAAACCTTCGGCAATATCAAAATAAGCAGGCCTAAAAATAGCCCAAATCAAAAGTCAAAGAATCACTTAGGCTCACTAAATCAATGTTTGTTTTCAATATGAAGATTAATAGAATAAGGAAAAAAACAATGAAAGATCTTAAGAAAATATCTTTATCTGACTGATATGCTTTAGATAAACTATAAGTAAATAAAACTAAGTAAAGTAACAGCAAAAAGCCCAAATTCACCTTACCCATGTGGTAGTCTTTGTATTGTGATCAATGAAGAACGGACGGCCATTTGGAGCTATCCGCATTTCCCAGCCAGGTGGAAGGAAGCTCTGCGTAACTTTGTGCTGTGGCTTTGGAGAGTTGTAAGGTGATGGCTGTGGGGATTGTGGATTGGAAAGGGTGTCCTTCACAGCTCGCCGTATGGGTGAATCCTTGGCACCCTATGGAATAATGATATCCATTAGAACTCCTCCATTGCCATTTTAGATAAGCCCAAGTGGGTTTATGGAAAGCTTCTCGCTGGAGAAGAACGAAAAGTAGGCATCTGTTTTTAAAAATGATATTTATTCCTATCTATACATTTGCGTTGACTCACTTTTTTTCAACCTCACTTTAATATTTGTTAATTTAGTATTTCTCCATGGCTATCAATGAATGCTTCAAAATATAAACTATACCAATTAGTTACTTAGCACAACTGAAATATAGGGTTTTTGTGCTAAGCTCAGTGAGGATTCCACAGAGCACAAAGAATGTTGGTTCCTGCCCTTAAGAGCTCACAATCTAATGGGGAAGGTGGTTATAATCTTTACAATGACAAAATGTAAAACTTGTTTATTGGAGGAAAACACTTGCTGTCTTGTGACTTTTGTGCAACATAATGAACACGAACTTTAAGAATTAAGCTCTAGTTTTGAGGAAGCTTGTTCTATTATATGATGTGTTTTTTTTTCACTGTCTGCATACAATTTAAGCTTGAGGCATCAAGAATCCCTTGAATTTAAGTGACACACAATTATTCTCCCAATATTGTAACTGCTCAATGCCTTGAAAGGATTGGTTTTTCACTCATTTATTTTCTTATGACAATCATGATACCTAAGAAACAATGTTGTAAACAACACAAATGAAAGCACAAGCTGAATGCCCAGCCATGATTTGTAGACTTTATGAACAACCAATACCTATGCCAGAATCTTTGCTTGGAAAACATGAATGCAGATACAATGACATTCGCAATTTTTCCTAATGATGAAAGCAACAGCTACATTGTAAAGCTCAAACAGAAGCCTTTGGAAGGTTTATAAAATGAAATTAGGTGAGAGTCCACAGTAAATAGTAGGAAATACAGTAATGATGGCAGAGGTCCCAACCAAGATGGAATAACTCACAACTCACCAGGAGCCCAGCAAAATGAGTATGAGAATTAAGTGAGAGGAATCAAAGGATGGTGCTAGGCAAAGCAGAGAAGCATGTAGAAAAGCTCCAAGAAGAACACCTTTGCTATGAAGGGAAACAACAGACCATGGAGAAAGGGAGAACGGGGCTGCCAAACTGGAGTCAGAGTTAAGAGACAAGAGAAAGAATGAGAGAGAAGTCACAGGATAGAAGTGATCCTTGGTTAGATGAGACAGACTTCTCACCTCCAGCGGCGCAGATAAAGTTACTGTGGGCGAACTGAGGCTACGAGGCCGGCGGATCTGGGGCTCACTTAGGTGGTTGTTACTGTTGGAAGCTGATCCAGATGCACCATCTTCGGCAAGCTATTTTAGAGGCAAAAACAAGTTAGCTAAATGTGAGGATCTTCTTCTGTCTCTGATTAGGCTGTGCAACCCCCAAACAACCATAACAGCAACAACAATAACAACAATGAAAGGTCTGTCATATTTAAATCTTAAAGAAAATAAGTAAACATAATAATAATGGGGAGAAGGGGCAGGGGAATACTATCAAGGGGAATAAAAGTGAATCATTTCCCCAGAATCAAAACTATCTTCAGCCACCAAAAAAGATGTTAGCAACACATTACAATGCACTAATTATTTTGAAAATCTTCTAAAATTCTAAAAATATATCCAATTATATTTCATCTTGGGCATCAAAGAAGAAATGTTTCTGCAGCAAACACTGCACTCAAATCTATACCATATTTGGTGGAATGTAATTTTTTTCATGACCCTTTGGTAGAATGGACGAATTTTGAAAAACAATAAAATGGGCCATTTTTTCAAATTCTATTGCCTGCCACTGTAAGTTGGACAGAATCTTCATACCTGCATAATAGGCCGAGTCCAAGTTGTAGTTCGATTGTTATGATTGACATAGTATGTGCGTCCCTTAGCATCTTTCCTTTCTTCCCAGCCTGAAGGGAGGCCCGGCGTAGTATGTACATAGGCCACTGATGGCTGTTTATGCAAGAAACCAGCATTATTTTATGCTTTGCAATAATTCTGTGAACAGCTTTATAAAGTCATTTCCACCTTGAGAATCCTTTCCCTTTAACATAGTATGTTAATGTTATTTTTAGGAAAAAACCACAGGAGAACATTTAAAAGGGATTATCTTCAAAACGTAAAGCTTCTAGTCACTTAGCCCATAGGTATGCAATATCACTACACGATTTCAATTATAGGAACCAAGTACAAGAATGAGCACAGTTTGTAGGCCCTAAAATCTATTGAATCTACAGAGTCACTGCTCTGGAAATGATAATAATAAAAGACTGCTTGGTCATAAAAGTTTACTGAGGTCATGAACAATTTTTCAAAAGAATCCAATAAAATTCAAATGTCATCTTTCATTAAAGCAATGCCTTAGTGTCTGACTAGTTCTTTAGAGAATATTATTTCCCCAAATAACTGCAATAGGAATGTTCCCTTAGTCCTTCTCAAATTAATCCTAAATTCTACCTTCTGAACCTCCTAAATACACAAAACCTTTTAGAGAAAAGAAAGTTTTTATTTAACAAAAAGGGGCTCATTTTCTAATTCTTTGCTACTATGAAAAGTGCCACTATAAACATTTTGGTATTATGTATGACTTTTACTTGTCTTTTACCTTCTTGGGACATATATTCCTGGTCATGGGACCTCTGAGTCAAAGGACATAGAATTTTTAATCATTTATTAGCATAATTCCAACTTCCTTCTAGAATGGTCTGACTAATCCATAACTCCACCAACAAGATATTAGTGTGTTTGCCTTTCGTTAGCCCCTCTAACACTTGTATTTTAGGGCTCTTTTCCCAGGATTATACACAGAGTCACAGATATATAAGCAAGGATAGAAATGAGCAGAAAAACATTTCTCTGCCATGATTTGGATTTCTTAAAGTTTGATGCTGCCACAGGATGAAGTTATTTAGCAGTGTGAGAAGAGAGATTGACCTAAGGAAATCTGAATAGAGCTTTTCTCTTAAATCCATGATTTTTGATGTGAAGAATGTATCCTGTATAAGTTACTTTAGTGCTCCTAGCTAGTAGGACAGGGTAGCATTCTGTGTTATTTAAAAACAAGTACATAAAAAACTTGGGAAGGTTCAGCAGGTCTGAAGACCAAAATGACACCTGTGCTACTTTTGCATATAAAACTGTAAGAGGAGATTGATCTTCTTTCACTATTATCTTCCCTGATGAGGGACTCCTCCTGGATCACTGTTTACTTGAATAGATGCTCTTCTGACTCTTCATTCACGTTTGTACCTGAGAAGACTTCTATGAACTGACGCAAACTGAAGAGCGCAGGACCAAGAGCACAATTTAACAGGAACAACAATAATGTAAAGACAAACAAGTTGGAAAGATTTAAGAACTCTGAACAATGCAATGACCAAGACTGTGGAGGGCCAGTAATTGAAGCATGCTACCTGATTTCTGCCAGAAAGGTGATGGACTCATGAAACAGAAGGAGACATAAAAACTTTTGGATGTGGTCATTATAGGAATGTTTTGCTTAACTACATGCATGTTTATTTTAAGGTTTTTATTCTTTTTAATGGGTATAAGAGGACAAGGGGGTGAGAGAAAATAAATGCTTGTTAATCTTAAAAGGAAAAAGAATAAACATATTTGTAATCCAAGTTCTTTCTTTGATGACTCTAATTTCTTTTGCTTTGATATTAAGTTTAGAATCTAAAAGCCTTGGCAAAACAGCATGCAGAAAGCTGGTGTCATGTGGGTGGGTGATCATAGTGTACTTGCTGGAAATAGCATCCTATTAAAAGGGGGTTCTGCCATGTAACTTAGGCAACCTTTTACAAGAGGTCACAGATTTCACTTCATGTACTATATAGTATGTTCCAGATGGGAATTAATTTGCCCTATGGGGCAGTTAACACATGGTAGGATCATAGATCCAGTGAAAACTATTTTGACAATAATAAGAGGAACGACATTGTATGAAAATGAAGAGTATCCATATAAGCTTCATCCTCTGTCACCTGTTGAAAACCATTAAGCTTTCAAATTTCACTACCTTGTTCTCCAGTCCTGACAGAAACTGTTGGGACAAAAAGGGATTTGGTCCAAAAGGATAACTCTGTGGACCACAGCAAATTTTGATCTTGTAAATTCTTCTTAAAAAAGGACGATATACATAATGAGGAAGAGTAGTAGATGTGATTCTTATAAACTATGGCAGCCCTACTCTGTTCTTTAGTGGGCATATTAATGTGAATGTATTCTGACTTAACTAAGTGCACAGAATGTACAGGTGGCAGAGTCTTAACCCACTGGATCAATCGCACCGAAAATGTTTTTAGCTAAGTGGAGTAAAGCAAAAACTGGCTGAGTCACATTGATAAAATGATTTGTTGGCTGGGCATCTTTTCCTCTATAGCACTGCATTGGAGAAGGAAAGGCAATGTGATATGCTCTCATAAAACTCTTTTTGAATTGTGAGGGAGTTTTTTTAGTCCTTTTGATAGCCTGGCAAAGGATATGTGATCATGAGACGAAAGATTTAGAGCTGGAATGGACCTCTGATGTCACTGAGGCCACCCTCAACTCATTTTACAGACGAAAAAACTAAAAAAGGTGAAGTGATTGGCCTCTAGTCACAAAGGATCCATTAAATGATTAGTGAAAGTTATAAGGAGTTTGTCAATGAAATGAATTTGCACAAAAGTAAAATAACTTGAATAGCTCAGGCAGCTGTAACAATAGTGGTAACAACTACTAAGAGTTCAAATGGCTCTGAGATCAACAGAGCAATTTGGGCACCACTGTAAGGTTAAAAAATATGATTGTAATCATCTCCACTTTATAGATGAGGAGATGAAATGACTTGCCCACAGTCACATGTTTAGGAAGTCTCAGACAGCCCCAACTCAAATCCCCAGATTCTGAGATTCCAGGACAAGTACTCTTTTTATGACAAAGGGCTGCCTTTATCAGAACTGAAAGATGAATTAAGGATGCCTGGTTCAGTAATCTAGCCACAAGACTACTCAACAGGTCAATCTTAGTTATGGACTTCCCCCCCGCCTATAGAAGAATAATAAATAACAATTCATATTTATATAGTATTTTAAAGTGCATGAAATCAAAGGATGATTGGAAACACTGACCTTTAATAAAATGCTCAATATTCCTAATGATGTGAAATGAAGCTGGAGAGTCTAACTCCTTTAAATTAAATGATATTCCTGAAACAATTGGCTATCTTTGAAATGGGTTAGCCTGTGACGCCAACCCAGGACACAAACCCATGTGATACTCTCCCCACAAGGTAGTCAATAAGAATGCACGATTCAGACTTTAAATCAAGCCAGGAAAGGCATCATTCTGCCTTTGCTGCCTGTGCTAGAACAGTGGCCGTCATTTAACGAAATGATTGCTAATGTTTCATCCTTCTGTTGTTCATAAGCTACTTCCCAAAATGGTCCTTGAGAAGGAGGCTAACAAGCGCTAACAGGTTTTAATATAGTATTTCACAATTTTTCCATCTCTCAAGCTGAATACTTCACTATTGTGCTTGATAATGCCACATATCCATCAATTACAATTGCGTAATAGTTGAATTTAGGCAAAATGAAAAAAAAAAACTCAATTATGATATAAAACAATAAAAGTTACAATATGCTTCCAAAAGAAGATATGAATATAATGGAATGCTGAAATGGAATGCTGAAATGGAATGCGGAAAGAGTGTGAACACTAGCCCAGGTTTTGATCATGCTCTTAGGCAAATCAGTGTGATCTCTCTGAACCTTATTTTCTTCATTTGTAAAATGATGGGGTTAGATGAGGTGATCTTTAAAATCCTTTTAAATTTAAAAGTCTAAGGTCCTTACTTGATCACATCAGAAAATTTTCGAGGTTGTGTCAAGTGCCAGCATGCTGTTACATTTCTGGCATCCAAGGAAATTCTAGCATCTTACACGCACACAGCAGGATAAAATACCTATCTGCCTCTTTCTCTCATATAGTGCCATGGTGTAATAATATTATTGTCCATGGTGTAATAATAATAGGAATGCTCATTTATAGAGCACATTAAGGTTGGTAACATACTTCATGAATTCATTTGCTTCTCACAACAATCCCTGTGTTTAAGTGCTATTATTATTCCTATTTTATACACACACACACACACACACACACACATATATACACACACACATAAAGATTCTGAGGCTGAGGAAGGTGACTTACTCAGGGTCTCAAAGCCAGTCAAAGTCTGGGGCAAGATTTGAATTAGTCTTCCTGACTCCAAATATAGTATTCTATCCACAATTACATGCTGCCTTTCTAGAGAAGAAGTTAAAAGACCTGGGATCTGCACTCAGCTTCACCAATTTAACCGTGTAACCATGGTCAAATGACATAAACTTCTTTGAAATTCAATTAGCTGACGTGAACAAAATAAACAAAAACATGAGGGAAGTGATATCTTCAATCCCTCCTTCCCAGAATTGCAAGGAACTTATACCCACAAGCTAGGTGATGAAGTGGATAAAATGCTGGGCCTAGAGTGAGGAAGATCTGAGTTCAACTATAGCTACAGACACTTTCTAGCTGTGTGACTCTGGGCAAGTCACTTCATCTCTGTTTATCTCAGTTTCCTCAACTGTAAAATGCAGATAAGACTATCTACCTCTTTAGGGCTATTGTGAGGATCAAATCAGCTAATATTTATAAAGTATTTAATACAGGGCCTGGCACATAATTGGAGATTAATAAATGTATGTTTCTTTTTTCCTACTCCAAAGTAGAAATTCTATCTTCTCTCCCATTACATTGTGAACTTCTTTGGGGCAGGGATTATCTTTTACCACTTTTTACATCCACAGTGCCCAGCATATAGTAAGCAATAAATGTTTATTGACTGACCATAAGCATTCTGAAAGATCACGAAGCACTTTACAAACAAAAGAGAGTATATGTTTAGAATAACCATTTCTATTGTCTCATAGAAAGGTTCTATGTTGTAAACTGACATTACTAAAGATTGTGCCTTGCCCACAAATCAAAACAACTTAGCTATGTAGGTATGAGGGTTTCTTTTGCCCTTTTTATTTTGAATAAATATTAATAAGAGTAATGACCTTTAAAAAAAGAAAATAATTGAAAGGGGGAAAAGTAGATCTGATACTCTCAAAGGAAGTCTTCTTTATGTGAAATATCAATTTCTGTTCATACAGTGCTTTATGATAATGAAATATATTATATCATTTGATAATAACAACAATGATGTGAGGTAGGTGGCAGAATTATTATTTAGCCCATTTTACAGATGAGAAAATTGAAACAGAGAGAGATGAAGAAATTTAACCAAGCCTCAAGTTTAGAAGTTTCCAGACTCCAAGGTCAATACTTTTTCCACTACACTACAGGTTTGAGGAAAATGGGTACAATGTTTTTGTTGGTCTATACACTTTGCCTCAAAAACTCTCTTCCACTTCCAAGAAACAGACATCAGCAAGTTTTTTCCTAGTCTGATAATGAGGTTTAGCAACTATCTGCTAATGACAAAGCTTTGGGACTCCACTGCTGGGACAAATAAAGTGCTAAAGATTCTTACAGTATACATTCTTCTTATTTTGGACATGAAAAATGCTACATTCTGGTTAAAACACAGACATGGCAGCCTTATAAATATATTTAAGTAGGGCAAAAAGTGTCTTTTCAAAATCGAATTAAAAAACCTGGAAACAATCTGCATCCTCTATAATAGTGGTATCTATGCAGACTAAGGTACAATAAATATATTACGGAACACTATTTAGCAACTGAAAATGACAACTATGTGAACTATACTGATAAATGGAATAAGTGAAAAAAGGAACATGAAAGATAATATGAATATATGAATCACAGGCAGGTTAAAACATGAATATTAAAAAGATAATTTGTGGACATAGATAGTTAAATAGGTTATCTCCTATGAACATGTCATTTAAGTTCATAACAAATGCAATATACTTGTCATGTTTGTGTTCTGGGCAAATGGAAACTATTGATGGACAAGGAAAAGAATTCAAGTGGCATGTGGGTAAAACATTGTTTGCTTATTTTTTTCAAATTGCTTGACCACTCTACTGCAGTCTTTATATAAACAGTGGTACATACACAAATTTCACCCTTTTCTTTACCAGGGCCTAATGGGTCACCAGGGGTCAAATCAAGAAAGCATGAGAGGTTTAACTCCTGTGTAACCACCCACGGGATACTTCAATGCCTTGATTAGTTTGCCAAGTGTTACCACTTAAACTCCAGCACTCCAGTTCTTCACATACATTTATTGCTCAGTGCAATCCAATATGATAGCACAATTCAAACAATGACAAGGATTTCCAAAGTCAAATAAGAAATGAAAATTGCTGGCTGATGCTAATTTTCATTAAAATTATTTCAAAATGTGACCCAAAGTCAGTCTCAACTACATAGCTACACTCATCTCAAAATATAGCATGTAAACTGGGCAAGATTCACATCAGGAAAACCAGCATCAACTGTAAGAGGAAAACAACAGAACTACTGAGAAGCAGCAGTGCACTGATGACCTTTCCCTTTCTCTCTCCTTCACATGATATAGATCTCTCCTAAATTGCCTGCAACTTGATAGATCTCACTGACAATTTTTTCTTGCAAATGCTGAGCTTTGATTATTAATATTTCAACGTGATTGTTTTTCAAATCATTAACATCCCATAGGTAAAACCAATTTGTATTCCTCAAATATACAATTTATGTCAGAAAAAGCTCTTCTAGAGACATATGAGGTGGTAAAGGGATTTGAACCCAGAGATTTGCAGAGAGAAAAACTCATGTGGATAAGAGTTCGCCATATAAGTTCTGATTCCATATTTATAGTTCCATTGCTGAATTATCAGATCAACAAATATTGACTAAGTACACACAGTAATGCCAGTCACTAGATTAGATTGGAATTGTAAGAAAAAGAAAAAACCATCCAACAGCAACAAAAAAAGTAATAGATAAAGATATGGTAGATGGTCATTTTTAAAAACAGTGAGAGTAGTTGCATGGAAAGGCAATAAAAATTCCTAGCATCACAGTACCTTATATTTTGTTAAAGATAGAATAGGTTTATTTAGTCAATCAAAGGATTAAAAATGAGAAGCATACGTATTTTAAGAACACACTGAAAGTCAACGTTGTTTAGAAAGGCAAAAGAAAATCAACCCCAATATAAAACATTAAAACCAACCCAAATAGATTTGTAGGTAGTGTCTGATAAAGAAGAGCATTACCGTTGGTTCTTCACCACCAGTGACAGTTGACGAACGGGCTCTCCTAGTTGGGGCACTCTGCTGTTAAATCATAGTTTAGGTTAGTTAAAAACATTCAGATAGAGGATTCTCATATTCCAAGAATCAGGAATCACAGCTATATGTGGGCCACTGAGACAGTTAACCCCTGAGATCAGAATCCTGTTAAATCAATCCTGTACAGAAGCAAAATCAAGCTAGCAATCACTGATAACTAGTGGAGAAAGAGGAATGTGAATTTTTCCCTCTTTAAATTACCAAAAACAAAACAGAACTAAACAGGTAGTGTTTTTGTGTTGATGAATAAATTCCCAACTGATGACTCCATCAGAATGGAGTTGTTTCATTTTTCTCTTTAAACAAACTACCACCAAAGAAATCTTCTTCTTCAATGTTCTTAGTCCCCACCAGAAAGGATTAATGAATTCTTTGTCCCGACATCATTAGTGTTTGGCCACTGATGATCAGTGAGTACAGAACTTGAGAAAGCAGAGAAAAGTATCAAGTATATGGGTGTACTTGAAGTCCCCCAACAGCAGCTTCCAGGAAGGTGAGGCTTTTCAAAAATAAAATATACTTTGATCTTACAACAGGAAAAGAAGCGTCGTTAATTCATTAAAGAGAATCAAAGGATTATTTGGTTGAAAAGAACCCCAAGAATTCATCAAAGTTCACCAAAGCAAGCCTATACCCAAATCATCCCAGAAAGACATTTGTCCACCCTGCTGCATTCTTACCAATCACATCATCCTTCACCAAATGAGGTTTAAGCCACTAGTTAATCTGCTATTATGGCCATTCATTTCACTGGATCACGATTTCAGTGTGAGTGTGTGTGAGTGTGTGTGTGAGTGTGTGTGTGAGTGTGTGTGTGTGTGTGTCTCTACTCCAGGCTCAAAAATCAACTAAAACTGACCCAAAAATAAACATACAGTGAACAAAGCAAGTTTAATTGTATGGAATCCATTATAGGTCAATAAAGAATAGCGAGCACAGGTTAATAATCTCTGACAAAGACTGCAGATCACCAGTTAGGACATGTTAAGAGTGAAGCCAATTATTTGTTATTTTGGTGAATGGACTACTTCAAAAACATTTCTAATGAATTCCATAAAATATGCATGTCAATAGAAGACATCCTTTACAGATTCAGAAAATACAATTGCTCATATTTCTGTATTAGAACCCATTCAAGTTTAATAAAACCAGAAGATTATAATGTTTTTGTTTGGTATAAAAAACAAACTCTCTTAGGGCCAAATAACAAATTAAAAAGATTAAACTTTAACTTCAGCATAAGAAATCTACATGTACCATATTATTTTCATGCTTACTCAAAATAATTCCCCAAGGCAATTCAAGTATAAACACACACACACACACACACACACACACGCGTGCACACACTATATGTTGCTAATTCTACTTCAATAATATTCAAAACAACTTTTATTAAGCACCTACTATATGAAGACATTAATGTTAGATACTGGGGTTACAAAGGCAAAAATATATTCATTCATGTCAAAAATAATGGGTCAGGGGCAGTTAAGTGGCACAGTGGATAGAGCACCAGTGGATAGAGTCAGGAGGACCTGAGTTCAAATCCAGCCTCAAGACACTTGCCACTTACTAGCTGTGTGACCCTGGGCAAGTCATTTAATCCCACTACCTAGCCAAAAAAAAAAAAAAAAAAGAAAAAGGAAAAGAAAAAGAAAAAAGAGTTCTTCTTGGTTAAAAAAATTTCATATAATGGATATAATTTTTTTGGAAAGGGAATACAGAAAGTAGTATATAACAATGTCTATTCAGAATACATGTTCACATGAGCATATCCCCCCTTCCATATCTACTTTTTTAAAAAAAATCTAAGTAACTCTTTATGACTAAAAGAAATTATTAATGTGTAATGCCAGTAAATTATTTTTTGCCAAAAACTATAAGCAGATGAATAAGAATTGCTATTAAATTGGGCTAAGAGGATAATGGGCTTTTAGTGTTGAGATCATTTATTCCAAATGCCTCACCTTAATGATAAGGTAATTTGAAGGCAGAAAGGAGAGTTGTTGTGCCCCTCACATATGACTGTAATCGAAGAAAAGCAGGCTTCTGTGACAGATAGGGCTGTGAATTTTTTCTTTTATTTTTTAAAAATGTGTATATCCACAGTTGGTTAAGAATATCTATCTGCCCAGGAAAAACTGTTTTTCAGATATAAGGGAAGATTTCACATAAATTATAATGTATCTAACAATTAAAAATTAGCTTGAAGTTTACCGGTGGTAGATGAGATTGTTCAGCCACTCCATCTGTCACGCTGCAGGACCTCAGTCTTGAAGAAGGTTCTCTTTGCTGGAAGAATAAAAAAAAAAAAAATAAGCTGTCGAGTACATTAATTTAAAAAAAAAATAAGCTTGATTAATTAAAAAATCATTTAATCCATTCAATGAAAGCAGAATGAATTTTGTTTTTCTTTACACTACTTTTCTGTTACTACTATAACATGAAGGGCAGTCAAGAAGAAACCATCATCTTTCCAAGGAAAATATTTAAAACAAAATCACCTTCCTTTTTTAGTTTTCAATGTTTTTATCCAGATGGTCTCATGGTTGGGCCCTAGTTAGAATTAACTACAAAACAAGTAGGAAAAAGAGTCCAAGAAATAAAAGGACAATAAATAGGTCACATGTGCATTTCAATCCTACATTTAAAACTAACTTAAAAAGCAAGTAGTATACTATTCTGGTATGCAAACTCTTCAGGGCATAACCTGAACGATAAACCATAATGGGAAAGGAAAGATAAGAAAATGAGAAAGAAAACAGTGATGTATGATGATGAATAACATTCAATGAATGCCTACAATACATAAAGCACTGGACAAAACAAAGGGTTAATTTTAGTCTTTGTGAAGAGGGACACATATAACTTTGTCTTAACTTTCACAAATCAAGAATTCTTAATCCCAGCCTCGGAAGAAAACTCAGTAAATCTCAGCAAAAAAAAAAAGAAAAAGAAAAAAGAAAAAAAAACTCAGAATGATATGGAAAATGTTGCCTATGCTTGAAAATTTGCCATGTAGTGTTCTGTTCACAAGATAAGACAATTTAAAATGGCAAAAGAAATATTTGTCAAATTCACATGGTCAATGAATATATGGATCTCTTGTATTCACAGAATATATATTTCAATAGATGACCACCTAAACAGTGGCAAGCAATGTATATAGATGTGTGTGTGTGTGTGTGTGTGTGTGTGAGATGTATAAGTATAATGTACATATACCTAAGTAGTCAAGGAGCTATAATTTCATTGATGTAGGAACACCTTCTAACAATGCAGATCTCTGTCTATAAATTAGAATATAAGTCCTAGTGAGTAGCTTGAGGCTTAGATGTTACACTTACATAGCTAGTTAGTGTCAAAAGTAGAAGTTGACCCCAAGACCATCTTATTCAAAATCTAGCAGTCTATTCACTCTGCCATGCTGACTCTGTGTATGTGTGTATATCATATTACATTCATTTTTATTTCCTTCCATTTGATTCCTACTGTCATGTATTTCATCATGGCTTGGATGTAACCCTATATTCTCAAATGCGAGCCTGCAGAAAGTAAAATCTAGTAAGTTCTACCAAGCCCTAAGTCTTTGAAAACAGCTATAATAGGCCCGTTCATCCAAGGTTCAGATGTTGGATTCATTACCAGGAGATTTAAAATCAAGGGATGAATTCCACTGGTCATAGCATACTCATGAAATTCAATGAAGAAAAACTCATGATTTGCTTTATTGGAAGCAGTACTCATGCTAATGAAAACCATATATTCTTCAAAGTAATGATGCATGTCCACTACCCACTTCTTACTTAGCATCATCTTGATTTTGTTCTTTCCTTCCATGTGGGAATAACTTAACTGCCTCAATACAAATGGACATATCTCTGATTGAGTTCTAGAATACTTACATTTCTTCAAAACTTTTATAATTATGAATAAATCTACATGGTTGTGAAGGTAAATTTTTCATGGGGACGCATCAGGATATAGATTTCTGACTAAGTGCCATTCAAATATCCCTGGAACATGGATTGAAATAAAATGGCATCAGAGTAGTAGGCAAGCTAGAAGGTGAGTCTCCATGTTCTTTTTTGAAAAGCTCTTCTTTTGAGAAAATGATTTTATCATATTTGATGAGATTACTTTAAAATAGTAATATGGCAACCCTAAATCTAAACAATATTTTATTATAAGTAAATGCAGTCACTATTTTAATATAATCAGTAAGGAATGCTATTTTAACATTAACTGCATAAAATTACTATTGTGTTTGCATTAGGTACAATAAAAGTATTTAATTATTGTAGGTTCTTTGTAGAAGATTGGGCATTTCTATCTTTTATAGGTCCTAATGTATGGTTTTATCACTTATTTTGTTTCCATAACAACAATATTCAATTTCATCTGTGTTTCTCAGCTTTGCAATATCTCTTTCCCTTTTCCTCTGGCACTAAATTTTAATTTGCATGTTTTTATCTGAATGTCATTTCTCTTTTTATAAAAACAGTCATAATTTCAATATGAAACTGCATTAAGAGTAATTTTAACTCATTAATTGGTAAGGGCAAGTTTTTTTTTTAAAATCATCCATATTAAAGTTTTTATTTATGAGTATCAGTATTGTACCCACATTTTTATACAGCCCTCCTATGCCGTAAATTAGATACTCTCTTGATAATGGGTTCTTTGGCTAGAATAATCATTTCTCGAACACTATTTCCAGTGGACAGCCTGCCATCATCTGCAACAGCACATCTTCATTCTCTATTACATTGCACTGGGGCTTGAATTTGTTCTCATTTTTAAAGGTAAATAGCTGCTTACTGTAGGATTTTCTGAATATACTGTAGGATCACACAATTTAGGGGCCCCATATTGTGATTTCCCCTGCTGCTTCTGCTTCTCCCCTCTAGGACCAGCACCACCTAAAATTCACAGACTTTGTTCTTAGTAGGGTCCTAGAAGATAACGCCCCAACGAATTTAAACTTTTGGGAAAGAGAAGTCACTGTTCTCTCTACATTTGCTCTAGGTGATCTCATATCTCCCCCGGTTAGATCCTATTATTACTTTATGTGCATGTCTCTTAATCCATCATTTCCAGCACTAAACTTTTTTTTAGCTCTAGACCCACATTCTCAAACTGCTTACTAAACATGGATACCCTACTGACATTACAAATTCATCATGTCCAAAATGGCACTCAACTTGCCTAGTCCTCCTTTTGACTTCCCTGTTTCAATTAATAGCACTAGCATCCCTTCCAGATAGCAGATGTCAACTATAAGGGTACTCCTTTCACTCTTTTTCTTACCCCTCACATTCAGTCAATTTGCAAGTCCAATCCATTCCAATTCTTTGATATCCTTTGGATTTATTCAATCCTCTCAATTCCTACTGGTACCACCCCAATTCCAACCTCTATTCATTATCTCTTCCTTGCCTGGACTATAACAGTCTTCTAACTGTCTACAGCTCCTGTCTCTCCTCTATCCAACCCATCTAATATTTCTCCTAAGTTAATCTTTCTATTGAAGTTCTAATCATGATATTTCACCAATCAAGACATTGATGATACTTCACCAACCAAGAAGTTAAATGGTTCCAAGTGCCTACAATATACATTCTAGGTTTCTTTACTTAGAATTTAAAGCCCTTCATAATCTGGCTTCAACCTAACATTTCCAGGTGTATCTCACGTTCCTCCTTTTCACTTTCCCTAAAGAATAGTCAAACCAGAGAATCCACCGTTTTCCAAAGACATCCTATGCTCTTAGCTTCCACCCATTTGCTCACATGGTCCTTATGGCTAGAACTGTGTTTCTGCAGCATGCTTGTCCTCTGAAATGCTGCTCAATCCTCCAAACCCCAACCACCTTTTCCAAATAATAATTATAACAATAACTAACAATTATAAAGTACTTACTATGTGTCAGGCTTTACAATTATTATCCCACTTGATTTTCATAACAATCTTGGGATAAACCTTCCCAGATCCCACCCTGCTACAAAAAATTCTTCCTTCCTTTGAAGTCTTTCTCAAAGCAGTTTCCATTCTTCTCCTAATTATATTTCTTTGGAAGTCATTTATGTACTCCCCTACTAGACTGTAAGTGACTTGAGAAAGTGGAGTGTTTCATTCATTTTTCTATTTCTATCAATACCTAGCATGCTGTCTTACAAAAACCATAGGTACTCAAATGTTTGTTGAATCAAACTGAAAGACCTATACTAGCAATGGAGACAGTATTTCTAGACTCATATTTTTGTCTGTCTTCTTCACAGAAATGGGGTGTACTAAATTAAAAAAAAAAGCAAAGCTGGTTGTAGTCCCAAGGGTTAAATGCCTATGGGCCATCTCTTAATATTTGGAGCTATTTGGGTGGGGATTCTGTGCTTCGTGGTAAGCTTGGCCCTGATGTTTTTAATAACTACTTGGCTACAGAACAAATGCCCCCACATTTATATATAATAATTGCTCCTGAGTATTTCATGAGTATATTATATAACAGATAAAACTGAGATAAAAAGAATTAATGATTTATGTTAATCATGAGAAATTATACTAGACATAAAAGAGGCAGAGTGGTGCAATGGAAAGAGCATTTGGCTCTGGAGACAGAGGGACTGGCCACAAAGGCTACCTCTGCCACTTACCACCTGGGTGACTTTAGGCAAGTCCCCTAACCTCTATGGGTCAAAGTTTCCTCATACGTAAAACTGGAGGATTATACGAAATCAGGTCTGCACAACATACAGTCTGTGGGCCGCTTGCAAAGGATTTTAGGGGGCCCGAGAAAAATGTAGGGTTGCCACTGCACACTCTTTCCTGTTTGTCACATGACTCACAGCAACATCATCAGTCTGCTTCTAGTCTAACCTGTCTGTGGCCCAAAGAAGTTTAGCCTATTTTAATTTTGGCCCCTACCTACTGCCAAGTTGCGCAGGTCTGTACTAGATGGACTCAGAAGTCACTTCGAGCTCTAAATCCAAGATTCTAAAAATAAAATCATTAAAAAAAAAATTCTTACTTATTAAGGATACATCTAGAGAATTGTGCCCACTGAGCAAGCCTCCTTAGGGTTGCCTATGCTCCTAGGGTGAGAGAGGTTTCTTCTTCTCCTTGGGCAGCACTGGTCTCTTCATATATAAATGTACATCTGACCTCTGGAGACTGGCATGTTTTCTGCATCTCCACCCCCAACCTGGATCTCTCTCTATTTTTCCCTGCCAGAGGAACTATCTTAAAAGTGACATTCAGATAGGATGTCTTGGGCTCACAGAAAGTACCCAGTGCTCATCAGATCAAGCACGCAAGTATGATAATGCAACGCAAATTTGCATTAATCATTAGAGGTGAATTAGTCAAGTTTGATTATTTCTGTCTAATAGACAGTGGTACAGAGGCATGGAATGTCTCTAAATTACTCAGGATCCCAGCCACAGATTTCCCAAGTCATAATCTGGTGTACTATCTCATTACTGCTGAAGCTTAAGGATTTCAGGCCAGAGGGAAAGAATTCCTAAGAGTGAAAATAATTAAAGTATTAAGATCTAATTGGGGAGGGAAGGGTGAAGAAATAGTAACTTATTTAAGACTGAAAGAATTTAAGTTTGCTTCTGACCCTCATAGAGGAAGGTTAACTTGGGCAAACAGCAGATTAATGCTAGTAATAGGGAAATCTGGCTATTATTTAATTGCTAAAGTCTAAAATATTCACACATACACAATTTTACCTAGTCAAAACAACCAACTGCAAAAATAAAAAAAATGTGTTCCATCTCTGTTTCCATAAATACTACTGCTTACAATCAAAGAACTGAATTGTTCCCCATTGGAATCCGGAGTGATCTGAAGTCTTCTGTTCAATTCCTCTGACAGTTCTTGAGGACTGGTCCGAGATACTGGAGAAGCAGGAGGTGGTGGTAAGACCAGACTAAGAGAGTCTCCGGTTATATTCACTTCCTCTGAAATGGTTTCCCAAGGCTTATAAGAAATGAGAAATTATCGTAAATGCTAGAGATGGGATTTTGGTTTGTGCTATTTCCCCACTGATTTAAATCTTAAGAGGTCTTGATTATAAGGTGATTTACTGAATTAACCATAATATACTAGTACTGAGGGGGATAATCCTCAGCACAGAATCCACTTAAAAACTGAAGTAACAGAGGAATCATTTTATCATTTGAATGAAAACTCCATAGGCAGTTGGCAAAAGAAATGAACAATTTTTAAGGAATTCTTTCATTTCCAAATTTTAAAAAAAAGAGATCAAGTAAATGGCTCAGAAAGGTATAACTTTTTTCATAAATATTTAGAAAAATTTAGCAGCTCTGCCTTTAGCAATATTAATATTTACAGAAGCATTAACAGGGCAAACAAGAACATATTTCATTAAGTTTATCAATAAAGTATTGGCTCTCCTTTTTATTAAAACATCTTTTGAAGTAGCAAATGCCTAAAAATGATGTGGCTGTCTATAATGTAAACAGCTGATAACAGAGAATAGAGGATCTTGGCTGAAATGTATCATATATTTATAGTCACTAACTTTTAATTAAATGTTTCAGGTGCAGGTACCATTAAGATAAACTACAAAGTTATACAAATAAGTGATATCCAACCACTGTATTTATTGTTGACAAAAATTTCCCAAGATCATATGAACAGTTGAATAAGAAATCTATGTCTCTATTCTACTCCATGCTGGAAACTTCAGTATCCCAAAAGTGAAAAGTATGTTTCTATTTAATTTGACTAAAAAGAGGTGAATTGTCCTAGACTTTGAGAAAAATACCACTAAAAAGTGAAAATATCTCTAAATTTGTGCATACTTTGCATGAATGTTGTAGAAAATCACTCCCTTTTATAACACTGCACCAACACATATATGTCAGACATAGGTCATAAAAGTGTGTAATTTTGGATTACTAACATTAATAACCACATGAGTGATCAACTGGCTATGAGGATATTATCTTGGATTTACGAACAAATTTTACTGAAAATGTGTAAAACATAAAACCACCCTTAAGACACCAAAAGTGGAATACACAAAGTTGATGAAAGATGTCAGGAATGGTACTACATACTTCAGAGACATCTCCACCTTCAGCAGGTTCAGGTTCTAAATCTTCACTAATATGTCGCCGGGAGCGGAAACGTCTATGTGCTGCCTCTTGATTTATCTGTCTGATGTTGTTATCCGACTCAGAGGACATATCACTGGGAAGTATGGAAATAGGGAGAAAAGACATGGGGTGAAAAGAATAAGGATTAACAGTAGCATCTTCATCAATAAAACATATATTGAGAGACTAATGTATATAAAGCATTATGATAACCTTTTAAGGGTGAACTTAAATTTACTTTACACATGTTTATTTTGTCAATTTGGCTTTAAAGAAACAAAGATGATTAATGTAAGAATTATGTGCAGTTTCTCTCTCAAATAAATGGCATCAAATATGGAAGGTAATGAAGTTTTAGGCTTGTAATGGAGACAGGGTGTTATTAATACTTTTTTCTTTTAAACTTATAAACTTATGCAAAATATTTCTGGGAAATACAGCCAGAATTTGGATCACATATAAATCATTTAGAGAAAAATTAAGTTATTTTACAGGAAAAATTATTTTGAAGAACAAGTTGTTAGATGTTGATATATAATGAAAACTTTCTTTTTAAGTTCCAAAATCAAAGAGTAGGTTATCTTATTTACCAATCTTAAGGTTTGTTGGTTTGTTTGTTTTGGGGGGAAGGAAGGGAAGTCTGAACTTGTGATTCCATAGAGCTCTCTGTGAATAAACCCTCTCTAACAAAGTAGATGCACAAGTGCTCTGAAATGTACAGTCTTAGGGAAACTCCTAGAGACCCCAAAATATTAAGTGACTTTCCCAGAGTTACAAAGCCAGCATGTCAGAGGCCGCCCATTACTGAACACCCCTAACTTAAATTGGAAGCAAACGCAATTAGAGTTTTAAAATCATAACATAATTGACAATGAACTCAATTATACTTTTAAAAAGGGGGTGAGGGGACTGAATACCATTTCCTCTATGTAACTTTTCAATTTCGGGACTGTGGAATTTCTGTTATCATAATCAATCTAATCAGTGAACAAATATTTATTAACCATCAATTATGTGACAGAAACATACAGCTTTCCCTCTTCCATCACTGTCTTTGGCAATACTGAAAAATCTTGAAAATCAAATGGGTTTGGCTCATGTGGACAAAAAAGATGTAGAGAAATCTTAAGGGTGTGAAACCCTTAAAAATACTTCCTCAACCTATGATTGATGAAAAGAATCATACTTTGAAGATTCAATTGTCATATAGCCATCTTCTCATGAAGGAAGAGAGTAAGAATTGGGAACCAAATAACTGGCATCTATTTCATTCTTTGGACCCTTTCTCCAAATGTTTTTCTTAGAAAGCTGAGGGAAAGGAATTTCAAAAACAAACAACATATTTCATTCATTTTCTAAAAAGCAAATGAATTAGGAGGAAATGGAAGAAGTAGCAGATGAAAGAAATTCCTAGATGAGGGCAGCAACATCCTTAGCTAGTAATTAATTTCTTTGTTCTACTGTTGACAATATTAACATGATCTTTGTTAGTATCAGCCTTCTGAGTGATTTGATGTATTTGCATGTTCTTGCAAGTTTTGGAAGTTAGTTTCATTGCCCACCTCTAGAAACATGTTTCCATGTACCTTAGGATATTGCCCACAAGTGCCAGATTTTCTTTCATCTTGCCTTCTCTGGCACCATTATTTATCTGTTTAATGTAGCCACCACTGGTTTCCCTGCAACTTTTTCCTGAGATTCACCACTTGTTCTATGGCTTAGCTGTTCTGATATCCTCTTTCCAGGTGAGTTGTCACCTCATAGGCTTTGCCATACTATAACCTTGCTATCCTATTCCAAGGGCAAGCACAAATGCCATACCACTTCTGAGTTTTGTTAATGTCTCTGCTTCTTTTATATCTTTGTTTATTTGACCTGTGTCTTCTTATATACTATTTTGGTTTTCCCCTTATACATCTGGCACATTGTTGGTTTTGATTCCTACATCCTAAGATTCAGTGACTAAAGGATTGTCTTTTTACTTTCCAGGGATACAATAGTCACTGTGCCTGAATTTCTTCTTTGGACAGATTACTGGTGATGGATCAAAATATTAGACAAAGAAACAGCAACTGGGGTAATTGGTTGGCTTCTGCTCTCTTCTCTTTCTGCCTCAAGGTAATCTTTTCAGTTCATTTGTTTCTAAAATTTTACTGGTATCTTTTGTTTTAAAATCACTTTGATTTCTGAATATATTCCTCCCTTCTCTCCTATCCAAGGCAGGTTATTTATCTTAAATAAACATTAACAGTTGGCTGGTCCCCAAATAAGATGAATTGTTACTCCATATCACAGTTATATGTTCTCATGCAGAAAATTCCACTTAAAATTTAGAGCTTAAAAAAGAGTGGAAGCCAAAAACCCTAGATTTGCTATAAGAACAAGTTCAAACTTTGAAAGGAGAATTTGTAGGCTTTTAACTATAAACTCAATCAATCATTGTCTTTCAACTGGAAAACAGCTGACACGTGGACATGTTCTAGAGAGCAGTGTGAAGACAAGGCATCAGGTCACAGGTTTATGGAGAATGTTGAAGGGACTTTAGAGGTCATCGAGTCAAAAACATTAATTTTACAGATTAGGAAATTTACAGATTAGGAAACTGAGGTGAAGTGAGATTAAACAATTTGCCTCAGGTCACTGAAGAGACACTAAAAAAAGCAGGAAAGCTACAACAGAAATCATAAATCACAGAATTTTTTTTTGTATAAACCTTAAAATAAAAAGCACCGTATCTGAAAGTTATAAGGCCAACCACAAAGATGTGTAATAACAAGTGATACTTACATAGGAATTTAAAGTTTGAAAATACATGTACTATCTCATATGAACCTCAAAATAACTCTGTGCTATCTTATAATTCCCATTTCAGAAATGGAGATACTGATGCTCAGAAATATTAACTGACTTTTCCATCATCACATCATCACTCAATGTCAGACACAGGCCTTGAATCCAGGATTTCCTGACTCTCAATCCAGTACTGCATCCATTGTACTATGTGGGTTCAGTTTGCTATTCCAAAATATTGCAAAGACTAAATCAAGAGGCGATAGGTATACTTCCTGCTGGCAGCCCAGTCTCCCAACTGAGCTGTGGAGAATGTCCAGTGCAAAGAGCGACCCTCCCTCTGACTTCAGGCCTCTCACCTCCTGCTGGGCCTGTACTTTGAGGGTAGAAGCTCTCCACTCAGTAATGAACATTCTCATACCTGGTCATACCCTTCCCACCCCAGGGACTCTCAACTCTTGTAGCTCATCATCCAAAACCCATTCCACATAATTCCTCATTCCCATCCCCCTCAGCGCTCGCTCCACCCAGCCTTCCATTGTGCCTTCTGGAATGCCTACTCCACAGGCATCAAACTCACTTCATCTTAAATCTATTCCTCTCTGACTCCTTCAGTCCATAAGCTCTGACTGAAATCTCACTTTCCCCCATGATACAGCTTCCCTAGCCACTCTTTCTTAGTACTGGCTTCACTTTCACTCATTCTCAGCTCACTGATCAAGGCAGGAGGAGCTGAAATACTCCTTGTTCTCCATTGACACTTCTAGGTTATCCCCCTTCCTCCATTATTCAGTAGCCAATCCTCCTTTGAGGCTCATGCTATTGATATCTATCACCCAATCAAATTCCTGGTAGCTGTTGCCTATAGACACTGCTCTTTCCCCTGGTCATTCCCTGTCCTTCCTCAATGGGCCTGGGATCTGACTTACACTTTTTTCTCTTCCCCTCATATATATATTGATTTTCCTTCAAATACCCTAACTATTCAAAGTTGCTTGACCTACTCACCTTTCACGAGCTACTCCTCCACCCCACCTCAGCCACACACAAAGATGGTCATACGCTCGATCTTGCCATCACCCACAAATGTACCATCTCCATGTTCAAGAATTCTAATATCCCCTTACCTGACCATAATCTATTGGGTTTTCACCTCACTCTGCCTTCTTCCCTTACACAATCCTATTTTTCATCTGCAGTGTGACCTCCAATCCTTTCAATTGGCCTTTCAATTCTCTTTCAGGACATCTCCCTTGTACTAGCCACTCTCTCCTCTTCTCCCCATCTTCACTCCCCAGGGAATCAATTAAAGTCTATACCATCCTCCTCTTTTGAATCCCTGGCCCAGGGGTGGGGAACCTGCTGCCTTGATGCCACATGTGGCTGTCTAGGTCCTTGGTGCGGCCTTTTGACTAAGTTCAAGTTTTACTGAACAAATCTTTTTATTAAGGGGATTTGTTCTATGAAGTTTGGACTCAGTCAAAGGGCTGCACTTGAGGACCTAGAGGGCCACATGTGACCTCAAGGCTGCAGGTTCTCCACCCTTGCCCCAGCCTCACTACACTCTAGTGGCTCCCTGTGGCCCTCCAAGATCAAATACAAAATACTCTGGCATTCAAAACCCCTCATAATTTAGGGACACCCCTGCCCCCCCACCTTTCCAGTCTTCTCACACCTTACACCCTAATACATATGCCTTGATCCAATGATGCTGCTTCCTGGTTGTTCCACAAACAAGACATTTCTTCTATCTCTCTGCTCTGGGCTTTTAAGCTTACCTGTTCCCTGTGCCTAGAATGCTTTACCTTCTCTGCTCCAGCTACTGACCTCTCTGGCTTCCTTTAAGTTCCAACTAAAATCCCACCTTCTACAGGAAGCCTTCCCTAACACCTCTAAAGTCTTCCCTAATTATCCTACTGAATGGACTTGTCTGCATTTTGTCTCCCTATTAGATTGTAAACTCTTTCAGGGTAGAGACTCTTTTGCTTCTTTTTGTATCCCCAGTGCTAACACTGCCTGGCACGTGGTAGATGCTTAATAAATGTTTATTGGTTAATTGATTTTAATAGTCATTTACCCTCTCTGGGCCTCAGTTTACATATGTCTAAAATGAGAGGATTGGATAATATAACTTCTAAGGCTCCTCCCCGCTTTAAATTTCTATGATTCTATGATTAAATAAGGAGAAAAGAGGCAAGTCTACCATATTAGTGAAGTATCTGACAATGAAATTTTGAAAAAAAAAAAAAAAGAAAAAACCAACACATATATTTACCCTAATTAATCCCTACAAAAAAGTATTTTAATCCTAAAAAAGAAAGGGCCCTATATCAGTAAGTTACAATCGATGGTATGCCATTTGTACATAAATATATTTAAATCCTTTGAAACACTATGTCCCCTTAATTAGATCATATATTTTCTCTGTGATCTTTTTTAAAACATTAATTTGGTTAGCAGCAATTTCTGAGACAGAGAAATGGATGAACTGAAGTGCAATCCACATTCCAATTAATATAACTTTCCAATTATTGGACTTTAATTAAAACTGATAGTTTTGGTCCACACAAATATATTTGTGTGGACCAAAACTATCAGTTTCCATGTATATATACGGAAAGCATATGTTTTCACAACTATGCCAAAGATAAATCAATAATATGTCTAAAAATATTATTCTATTAACCACCAACCAAATCTAAAATTAAGCGTGCTAAATGAATGAAATCTGAGAAATAGAAATTGGTGTAATTATGGTCATGTGAATGAATGCATAATTAAAACCAAAAACATCCAAATGCACAAATTACACCTCTATATCACAGAATCAACATGATTAAAAATAAAGCTATGCTAGCTATGTAATATTATATTTGCAGTTTTATGTTGTTATAGCCAATTTATACAATATTTCAGACTTAAGTACACTCTGTGATTACAAAAATTACCCAAATAAGAGAACAGAAAAAATACAGAGTGAAAAACATCAGTTCCTCTAGATTTCACAGTTTAAACTCTCTTAAGTATTTTTGTATTCCCCTTAAGGATGATGAAAGGGCAGCTAGGTGGCAGAGTACTAGACCTGGAGTTCAATTCTGGCCTCAGGCATTTACTAGCAGTGTGACCTTGCGCAGGTCACTTAACACTGTTTGCCTCAGTTTCCTCATCTATAAAATGAGCCAGAGAAGGAGGTGGCAAACCACTCCAATATCTTTGCCAAAAAAATCCAAATGAGTCATAGTCAGATATTACTGAAATGACTGAACAAAAGGATGATAAAAGATTCAGTTCACATTCATTCATTCAATAAACTTTTTTTTTTTTTTTTTTTTGAGACTAGGTCTTCCCTGCCTGGGCTGGAAATGCAGTGGGCAGGCCTAAAACCAATACTGAAGTTTTGAAATGCTATTTTTCCAACCTGGGCAGATTCTGCTTAAGGAAGGCCTGCTAGCCTTTGTTCCCAAGGTCTCATCACATTAGCCCCAGCCTTAATTAGCCACTAGATAGGCTTATTCCACTGCAGAGCAGAACCCCTGCGCTCAAGTAATCCACTAGTCTCATCCCACACCATCAGCAGAGACTAAAGGCTTTAATGCGGCGCCATGTACAAAGCCTCAGGCTAGGCATTGAGGAAGAAACAAAATTTAGATCTTTCTCTCAAGAAGATCACACTTTAATAAGAAGATAAGAAATCAATGCAAGACACTCCCTTTACCAATGCACATATGCAACTGTTCTATTTTTGAGTAGTTTGTGAACAATGTTTTACTATCAGTTATAGATACTGAAGTGTTGCCCTAAAACCCTGTAAAAAAATAATGCACATTTTGAAAACTGACCAAGATGATTAAACTATGATGGTATCCAGAATGCTCAAATATCCAGCCCCATAATGAAATTGGGGCAGCTAGGTGGTACAGTGGATATAGCACCAGGCTTAGAGTCACAAGGACCTGAGTTCAAATCTAGCCTCAGACACTTACTAGCTTGTAACCTGGGCAAGTCACTTTTTGCAAGTCATTGTTTGCCTCAATTTCCTCATCTGTAAAATGATCTGGAGAAGGAAATGGCAAACCACTCCAATATCTTTGCCAAGAAAACCCCCAATGGGTTTATGAAGAGTCAGACAGGACCGAAAAGCAACCAAACAACATCAAAACTGAAAGTTAGCGGAAGATGAAATGCTACACTCATATCTGTACTTGTGAAAATGCAGACTAGATTTAACAATCTTCAGTGGAAATATCCCAAATGGCTACAAGATGTGATATTTCCCTGTGACATTCAATTCAATGAGGCAGTGAATAGATTAACGCTGACAAATGAGTTGTAATAGTTAGTGATGTTAAATTAAGATACATTTTGAGTGATGCTAAACAGAAAGATTAAGATGATAAAGATGATTTTATTGAGGGAAATAAAATACCTTGGGGAAACAGAATTCAGCTTTTGAACCATAACTACTTATGTGGGGAAAAAAAAAAGGAGCTCTTTTATATACTGCCCAGGAAGTCAGGAATATACATATTCCTCAGTCTCATCTTATCAGCAAGACAAACGACAAAAATGAACCAGAAATCTAGATTTTATTATGAAAGCAAATTCATAAGACTTAGAGCTGGAATGGGTCTTACACACGGTAGAATCCTGTCTTTTCTACAGATGAGGAAAACTTCATAAGAGGCAGTGACTTGCTCAGGCTCACCAAGGAAACCAATACAGTCTCAGTGCTGGTATTCCGACACAGGCTTTCTGAATTCAAATTTGGCATTCCTTCCAATACAACAGTCCATCTCCACAGCAAAAACTTGGCTATTTGGTGAAGGGACAGGACAGTCAAAATTCTGGCTAAGCAAGAGGGATGCCATCACCCTCAAAAAAGAAGGCCATTGTAACAATGTTTTTAATGCACAAAGGAGAACTGAAGGTGATATGAGAAGCACTTACAATATAATTTGCAAGTAAGGTGCAGAATTTGTTATACACTTTTCTTGAAGTAAGTAGTATAAAATGGAGATTCATAATGGTTTGATATAGAAATCTGCAAAAATTTGTGTATGTGGAAATGAAAATGGAAATATGTGTGTGTACATACAGAAATGCTCTTTTGATGATGCTTTTATGTTTAGAATAATAAAGGAAAAAATTCTGGCCAAGAATTCACATCAACTATTTTTTAAGGATATGCTGTGTAGGAATCATTTTGCTGTGTATGAAAGGGAGTCAAATATAATTAAGACATGGTCCTTGATCTTGTGGAATTTAAAGTTGAGCAAGTTGTTAATGGCAAACAGAAATACATAATACTCTGTTAATTATAATGCAAAATAAGAAAAGTCTAAGATCCACAGCTTTGACTAGGCTTAATACAAATTAAATTCCAAATCACCCAAATCCATAGACTATAAGAGATCATAATGACCTTAGGTTATCAAGAAAATGTTAATTATATTTAATTTACTTTGTATACTAAGGCAGGAAAATGTGTGATATATTTTGGAAATCTAGCTATCAAAAAGGGTTAAAATAAAATCAGTATTCCAGTTAGGGATCTCCCATCTGACCTCATAATATTTCATATTTTTAAATGCTAACTATATTATAATCAGTACTATATTTATTTGTATATGTAAGAGTTTATATAGTACATTAAGGAAAGCTGAGTAAAAGTTATAGCTAATTCCCCATGGCTATAATGGGTAACATAAACCCAGAAATTTTAGTCCTAAGGCAGGTTCACTATCAATTTAACTCAAAAAAACACTATTAAGCACTGTGATGAGTCCAAGAGAATTCAAAGGCAAAAACAAAATAGTCTTTACCCTCAGATAAACTAACATTCTTCCAGGGAGATACAACACATATGCTATTAAAGACAAAGTAATTTCAGGAGGAACACAGCAATTACCACTGAGGTAATCAGGAAAGACTCCAAGAGGAAGTATAACCTAAACAGAGACTTGAAGGATTTTAAGAAGGTGGAAGGGAATAAGCATTTATTGAACACCTGATCTACGCCAGGCACTGTGCTAAGCACTTTTTACAAATATCTCAATTGATCCTCACAACAATAGGTGCCATTATCATTTTACAGATTAAGAAACTGAGGCAAACAGAGGTTAAGTGACTTGCCCAGGGTCACATAGCTAGTAAGTATCTGAGGCCAAATTTGAACTCTGGTTGTCCTGGCTACAGGCCCAACCCTTTACCCAACAGCACCACCTGGCCATCTAAGAGAAGGTGGTCAAGGAGGCAGCACAATCTAAAAATAGGGGCATGTAATAACTAAATGGGCCGTTAGGTGGCGCCATAGTGCATAGAGTGCTGGGCCTTGAGTCAGGAAGACTCATCTTCCTGAGTTCAAATCTGACCTCAGATCATTGAAGACCATTAAAAAAGCAACACACTCAAAAGGCTTGGAGTGATTAGCTGAAATTCAGAAAAAATTAAGTGATTCATTCAAAGTCATGAAGTTAGTTAGTGGCAGAGAGAAAATTGGAAGCTAGGTCCAGTGTTTTTTTTCCACTGCACTATGGACACCAAATGAATGATTCCTCACTAATTTCATTTTCTCAAAGATAACTTTCCCTCAATAGACATCAAGTGCTCAGCTGTACCAGTTTCTCCCAAAGGATATTTTATTGCTTGGAATTATGCTTTTGGAGATTACTGCCAGCATGTTTAACAAAATTCCAGGAAGCCCAGAGGCTTTTTGGGTAATGCATGTTTACAATAGGCGAAAGAAATGTTTTCTCTTCTGGGAGGGCCCTGGTTATTTAGTAATGGTTCCTTCAAAAGTCAAGGGGAGGTGGCATGCTGAGCTGGCTCAAGTGTTACCTCTTCTTTTCTCCTATATCCTTTATGTTTTCTCTTGCATAGGAATGGTGGAAAAGGGGAAGGACTATCCATTTCCCATTTAGTATTTTGGGGGAGCTTCTGCTCAGGCCCACCCTTTATTTTTATTGTTGGAGCCTGCAGTCGTGTGCTAGATGGTACAGGAGACAGAGCCTTGGGCCCAGGGTCAGGAAGACCCGAGTTCAAACACAACTGCAGACACTTACTGACTGTGTGATTCTGGGTGAGTCACTTCATCTCTGCTTGTCTCAGTTTCCTCATCTACAAAATGGAGTTAATAAAAACTCCATAGTGTGGTTGTGAAGATCAAATGAGTTAATCTTTGTAAAACTCTTAGCACAATGCCTGGTACATAGTAGAAGCTATATAAATAATTATTCCTCTACCCTTCCCCTTTCCTCAACATCATGAATAAACATGATGAACCTGAACTTGAATTAAGAAATATATTTTTCTTTGCTTCTACCACAGAAATGGTAAAAATTTTTGGTTTGTTTTGTGAGGGGGTTACATCTATGTAATTCATTTTTCTTAGTTTGACTAATACATTTAAACTTCAGTAGCTTTAAAAAAAAAAACACAACACAGAACCTCTGATTAAGATTTTGGAAGCACAATTTTCCCAATCACTAAAGAAAGCACTGTGTTGAAAAATAATTGTACTACCTCACTTTTGTATAATGCTTTGTTACAACAAAACAAAACAAAAAAACAAACCTTTTACCTGCATTATCTCAATTGACATAACAACTCCATGAAGTAGGAAATGTAGGGGTATGTGGATCTTCATTTCTTTTCTTTCTTTTTTTTTTTTAAAGAGGAAGAAACCAAAGCTTTGATAATTTAAGGAAGTTGCTTAAAGGTATATGAACAATAAGACGCAGAGACAAGGCAAGACAACAAGCATTCATTTAGCGCTTACTATGCACCAGGACAAGAGTCTAATTCTTCTGCCTTTCAGTCCAGTCCTTTCCAGTCCTCTGGACCAGGGGTGGGGAACTTGTGGCCTCCAGGCCACATATGGCCCTCTAGGTCCTCAAGTGTGACCCTTTGACAGAATCCCAACTCCACAGAACAAACAAGTTTGGATTCCTCAAAGGGCCGCACTTGAGGACCTAAAGGTCCACACGTGCCCCAGGTTCCTCACCCCTGGACACTGAGTGACTGAGGTGTTACTTTTTCCCAAATTTATTACCATTCTTAATTTCATCCCTAAACCAAAAAGTCTTCAAAGAGTTAACAAGTCTTCATTTCATGCTTCTACTAGTATTGACTTGGGAATCTTCTAGAATGTGAACTCAAACCTTTCCAGACTATAAATGACAACTTTCTGCCCTCAAGTTCTTAAAATATTTGATGAGGAGTCTGACGTGAATAGATTATTGAATCAAGCTCGTCATTTCACAGTAGAATAGATTCTTCTGTGTGTTGCTCTCTGATTTTACAACTAACACAACTTCTGTCTTCATAAAGACTGATTTGATTACAAAAAAACCATTCTTACAAGAAGATGGGGATCCTCAGTTTAAGCCTCTTCTCTTTAAACTACTGCATCTGCACAAAATACTTCAAAGCTAGGCTAGAATAACAATAAGTATTTCCTCAAAATGGTTTTAATAGCTAATTGTCTAGTAGTGATTATGTAGAAAGGAAGGGAAAATGATTCACCAATGGGAATAGCTATGTCCATTAGCCACAGGAGAAAAGTAAATAGGACTTTAATGGAACTATTTGCATTTTTATTTTTTTAAAGAAAATTTTGCAGTGAATATTATTTAGTGTCAGTTCAACTCAACCTTGAATAGCTAAGATGATCCATCATATCTAGAGCCAGAACCAGCACCAAAGTAAGCTAGATAGTGATAAACTTATTGTACTAAGGCAAATGAAGAATGAAATTAATCTATAGCAGTGATTTAACCCAACAAACATTTATTAAGCACTTTCCATATGCAAACTATCCTAGAACAGAAATATCCAGTGTCCCTCCAAGATGAAAATGCAAAATTTTCAAAAATTTCTAAAAACATAATTCTCTTTAATTATACACACACATCTATGAACTTTCACATACATGCATATGCTACATGGGTCTTTTTTGGAAAGGTTTGTAAAAATCAAGTAATGATAGGGTCTCAAAAAATCCTCTCCCTTCCCTTTCCTCCATGCTGGTAAGCACAGGCTCAATGAATGGAGAAGATTCCAAAGTTATTTGGTTTTGCCACTTTGGATTAAGGGTCAGTCACCAAGACTGGGGTCAAGGAGGAAAAAGCAATTATTCAACATAGCCTACTAAATCTGGGAAACATAAGCTCAATTTTCCATTCCATTAATCCAATAATGCCAAGTAATCCAGGAATGCCAATTTATCAAAGGGTTCATCATCCAATTCAAGATTTCCTAAGAACACTATGACACCAAAATTATTATTCTGAGAATGCATATAGTGTGATTTGCTTGGAGGCTCTTCACCTTAACTTGGTGAGCCAAGAAAGGATCACAGAACATTAAAAACCTGTGAGTGTTACTGGTCTTGGATTTAAGTCCCAGCCTTATTCTCAAAGAGGTGCCATGCGTTGTTCTATTTCCGTCCAAACCAAGGGCATGCTCTTTAACCCATAGACATAGAGAACTTACATCAAGCTGGGTCGGTGCCACTGGGTGGTCCTGTTGTTGTGGTTGACGTAGTAAGTTCTGCCTAGATTGTCGACTTTCTCTTCCCACCCAGGTGGCAGGGGAGGTGGAGGAAGTTCTTCCTGGGGTTGAGAAGCTGAGTCATTTGAATCAACAACTTCCCACCCATGCTATAAAATAAAGTTGGATGGGTGATTAAAAGGTTAATTTTATTTTTGCTTCTAGGATAAGAAAGCAACATTACAGCTTAAAAAAAAAACAACAACACACAAGCACAACATAAAATCCACCATTAAGCCAACTGTCTAAAAAATAATACCTGGTGTTTTTATACAAGGTCTAATTTTAAAGAAGCTATTAAGAATAATCATCCGGTAAACAAGTTTTTATTAAGTGCTTACTATGTGTCAGGAATTGTGTTATGCACTGGAGATAAAAGGAACAACCATGGGCCCTGCCCTCATGGAACTCATATTCTAATGACACACAAATAACTACAAACAAAATGTGTGGTGTAAGGGAAAGATAATTCAGAGGGAAAGCAATAGCCCTGAAGAAGATGAGAACACGCCTCCTACAGAAGGTGGGGCATGAGCCAAATCTTGAAGGGAGCCGGGGAAAATAGTAGGTGAAGGTGGGAAGAGAGAGCATTCCAGGTATGGGGGGCAGCCACTAAAAAGACAGAGACAGTAGATGGAGCATTGTGTGTGAAGAAAAGTGAGAAGCCTAATGTCACTGGAGAGGAATAAAGCATGAGAATACTGAAAAGGTAGGAGAAGGTGAGGTTGTGAAGAGTTTGAAAAGCAAAACTGAGCACTTCTTAATAGGAGTTTACTGAATGGGAGGAAGAAAGAGAATGAGTATTTATACCGTGCCTACTAACAGCTTTACAAATATTATCTCATTTGATCTTCACAATTCTGAGAGAGAGGCAGATGCTATTATTGCTCCCATTTCACAGTTGAGGAAACTGGGGTAAATAGAGGTGAAGTGACTTGCCTAGGGTCACACAGCTAGTTAAGTGAAGACTCAGGTCTTCCTGACTCTAGGCTCAGCACCCTATCCACTTTGGCCCCTAATTACCTTGATCAGAGAGGGTGACAGTCAGTCTGGGGAATGGACTGAAGTGGGTAAGCCAATGAGAAGGCTACTACAATAGTTCAGGCAGGAGGTAATGAGGGTCTGCACTAGGGTGACTGTTTGAGTATAAAGAACTTGCATTAATGAAAGAAGATGAGAACACGCCTCCTACAGAAGATGGGACATGAACCAAGTCTTGAAGGAAGCCAGGGAAAATAGGAGGTGAATGGGGGAATGGAGAGCATTCCAGGTATGGGGGACAGTCCATGAAGATCCAGCAAAGGAGACTATGAAAGAATGGTCAGTCAGGTAAGAGCAGAGTCACACCAACCTAAAAAGGATAGAATCTGCAGAAGAAGAGGGTGATCAGCCATAGCAACACTGAAGATCAATCAAGAAGGAGGACGGTGAAGGAAAAGGCCATTTTATCTGGAAAATAAGAGAACATTGGTAATTTTGTGGAGGGCAGTGTCAGCTGAATGATGATGAATCCAGAAACCACATTGTGGATAGTTTAGAAGAAAGTGAGAGGAGAAGTGACGGTATTTACTGTAGATGGATTTCTCAAGGAGTTTAGCAAAGAAGGGTAAAAGAGATATAAGACAGAAACTAGCAGGGATGGTAGTGAGGATTCTTAATGATAGAGGAGAAGTGAGCATGTTTGAAAGCAGCAAGTAGAGAAAGATTAAAAATGATTGAGAGCATGAGGATGATAGAGGGGGGCAATAGGTTGGAGAAGATGGGACAGAATGGGATCAAAGGTGTGTATAGATAGGGTTGCCTTGGCAAAAAAGAAAAACATGAAAGACAGAGGTGAAGAGGAGACAGTGGGGAAAGACATCTAAATGATGTGAGATGAGAAAGAGGGGAGAAAAACAGAGTAGAGGAAAATCATGATTCATACCTCTCCAAAAAAAAAAAAAGGCCATTTGCTGAAATTATGAAGGGAAATTTGATTAGGAGGGATTAAGGAGAGATGAGAATGTATGAACAGCTCCTGCAGTGAGTGGGATAATAAATTGATTAAGGAGGTGAAAAATGATTGCCTTACTGAAGTGAGGGCCTGGTTGAGATTATGAAACATAAATTTGTAGTAATTTTAAAGCTGAAAGGAACCACAGGAATTATCTAATTTACTTCTTTCATTTTATAGAAAAGAGCAATGACTTCCCAACCTCACACAGCCAGCAAGGAGCAGGGCCTAAGGCAAGACCACAGATAGTCTGATGTGCTTACTTATAATTTATCTCAACAAAATATGATTTTAATAAATTTTTACAGATTCTGAAGGCCATCCCAAAAGAGAAATGCCAGAAATGTTTTAAGTAACAACAGCTTCATTAGAATAAATGGAATAATAATAATCTTCTAAGGGGACTATTTTGAAATATTTTAAAGTAATCATATGTTACTGTTTAAAAAATTATTCTCATTATTTCATTGTTGCACTGTATGTGTGACTTTTTGTTTGAAGGCCTATGTGGCTTTCATCAGAGCTTCACTAACATGACACCCATGGGTTTTTTTTTATGATAGTTATACATATTCTAACATCTTTAAATGATGAATGAAAATGGTGAACAAGATCTCCATTTTGCAGATGTCAGTGATTTGCCTGAAATCTTATCATGGGTTAAAATGAATCAGTGGCAAGGCCAGGAATAAATATATTCTAGGCTTAATATTCTTTTTTTCTAGGTAAGGAGCTACCACACTCATGGCTGGTTTCTCTTCATCCCTGGAGCCAGATGTAGATTGGGAACTGATACTTGTCTCCCTTTATTCTAATGACATTGCCCCCATACAATCAGGCTGCCTAGCCTTAGAGCTAAAATTACATTTTACAATACATATTTTTAGCATTAAGTATTCCTTTCCTAATATCCCAGAGTAAAATCACTGTAAAATTATTAATATGTTGGTTACTGCCATCAGACAAGTAGAAGAGTGTAAAAAATTACTGGATTTAAAATAATAAATGAAAATATGCTGACATGCTTATGGTGTCTTGAAATTCAGAGCAGTCTACCACCCACTTGTTCATTTTTCTCCTCATATACTATACATAGAGATGAAAGTTTGTGAGTGAAATATTGCCCAAAACTTGGCTTTTCAGTCTGAGGGGTCTGTTAACATGCCCATAACACATTATTCACATAATACAACAGCTGCACCCAAATGGCAGACCAAGTAATAGTTAGGCCTTGATTAACATCCACTGTCAGAAGCAGAGGAATAATTGCCTAACAAAACAGGACTGAGAGAGTCTTTTCAAGATGTAAAAGCACATAAAAAGGTAAAATGCTCTTAGTGAATAATGGGAAGGCATTGGTGGACCCACCCTATTCTCCCTCTTCAAATCCTCATTCCCCTCCCCACTAAAAAAAATAAGAAAGAATAGAAAAATTTATCAGGACAGTTAATTCCAAAATGGTTTTTCCTAGGGAAAGGTCATCTAATGCATTCTCACATGTGGGTGCCAAATGAAAAAGAAACTTGGGAGAGATTTTCTAATGCTTCTAAGATACTCTGAATGAATCCCAAAGGTTAGAGGGGATTTTAAAAGGGATAAATCTTCAAGTCATGATGGGATTAAGTGAATAGGTTTGCTTTCCAAATCCCTTATAGGGGTGGGAAGGAGCAAAACCTGGGTAATCCTATCTTAAAAAAAGAAAGAAAGAAATTCACAGTGGGAAAACTATTCAATTGTTCATGGTAGCTACATTAAAATTTAAAAGTTAACTCTATAAAATAAAAGGGCTACTTGGTTTTTAAAAATCTTACTTACAGTCAAGATATTTAATTTCAGATAGAGCAATAAGGAGGTATTAATGAGATAATGTAACAAAATGCTTTGAAATTTAAGAAAGCTCTCTAAATGTAAACTCTTTTTATGATTACTATTATCTGGTACCTGTGCAATTGGCAAACAGCAACAAAATTATCTGATACAAATGTACATTTTGTCACAAAAAATGTATTGACTTCACTGGCACAAGTAACTGAGTAAACTCTACAAAGTTTTGAAATTCTCTGATATCCAAAGGGGCACTGTCTAAACTCAAGATTTGGTCATTTGATCAGACATGGCTCATTATGTCTTTAATCTTCCCTTTATATTCAATAACAACAACAACTAGCATTTATATGGAACTTGAAGGTTTTAAAAGCACTTTATATGTATTTTATGGGCAATTAGGTGGCTCAGTAGAGTGCCAGGCCTGGAGTAAGAAAGATTCATCTTCCAGCCTCAGACACTAACCTGCTTTGTGACCCTGGGCAAATCACTTAACCCTATTTGCCTCAGTTTCCTCATCTGTAAAATGAGCTGGAGAAGGAAATAACAATCATGCCAGTATCTTTGCCAAGAAAACTCCAAATGGGGTCATGGAGTGTCAGGCACAGCTGAAAAGACTGAACAACAACACATGTAATATATCACTTGATCTTTACAACAACCTGTGAAGTAGCTGTTATTATCTTCATTTTACAGGTGATGATGAGATTGAGGCTGGTAGGGGTTTACATAGTAAGTGTGTGAGGAAAGATATGAATTTGAGTCTTTGTGACTCCAAGTCAAGCACTGAATCTACTATGCCACAAATGTAGTAACATAGTAAAAGAAAACAATATAAAATCTTACAGGTGCAAGCAATTCTAAAATAATTCCTTAACCCCCAGTTCTATACTAGAAAAACATTAGAAATGTTTGTGGTGAATATTTACATTTTATAAACAATGCAGGCTACAATGAACTGTAACATATTCTCATTAATATGTCTGAACATGGTAGCCATCATTAATTCCAACAGAAGGATGCCAATATGTTTGTTCATATTTCTGAAATGAGGTATTCTGAAAAAAACCTTAAATTCACTTTAGCTATTTTATTATTATTAAACAACAATAGAGAAAACATAAAGCAAAGGGTCTTACCTCTAAATCTTCCCTTTGATCATTATTTTCTTCATCTTGTCCTCCATTCTTTGGCATATATGCCATTTTCAATCGTAAGAAGCCTTTTACCCGGGATTTATGACTATATAATAGGGAGAAAAGACAAGTTACTAAAGGTTTGGGTACAATTGTGTTTTTGTGGACTATATTTACTTGTGTGAAAAAGTAAAATTTAAGTAAACTGAAATCTGCATACATGTAAAACAACAAAAATAAGCCCTCACCTTCTTGGTCGGAGGAGGAAATCCTTAAACGTATAGGGCCGTTCCATGGTTGGGTCTTCAGTCTATAGACATGAGAAGCATATTAGGTTTGAAAATTGACAGTCTTTACATTTTTGATCTATTAAGCTAGATCATGAATTTTCCTATTATAAGTGTATAAATGTGGTTGGTTTCTCTACATTTAGAAACAATAGGCAAGACCTCACCAGGAGACTACCTAAGGTAAATCTATTAATATCACTACTGACGTCATCTACTTGAGGCCCTAACATTAACCCCAACAGTAGATATTAGACAAAGACACAATGTCTAAATTATTGTACATAAACTGCCAAATGCATTTTTTAACTATAGAATGCAGATCTCAATATAACATAGCTGATAAACTTCAGCATTTTAGCGGCCAATAACAAACCATCATGCCTACTTGCAATTAAAGCTACTTTGGGTAACTTCCAACTTTCCAATTTCTACTGATGGCTATAATACCCTCGCTGTTACCAAGGCTCTAAAATTTAAGCATAATCCCTCTCCCCCTCATACCTCATATCCAATCAGTTGCCAAATCTTGTCAATTATACCTTGACAAACTTGGATCTGCTCCCAACTTACAATACCTCTCGCTTACAATACTTCTACCCTAGTTCAGGTGCTCATCACTTCTTGCCTTAGATTAACATAATTGCCTCCTAAGTATTCTTTCCCTGTTTCCAAAATCTCCCATCTCCAATCCATCCACCAAGCAGTTCCCAAAATAATCTTCCTAATGCTGAAGTCTGACCATGTCACTCTACTGAAATAAATTGCAATGCCACCAGACCCAAGCAAATGGTTTCATAAACTACTGTGACCAACAAACGTATGACCCAGTAGGCAGTCTTTTGTAGATAAGCCTCTAATATTGAGGTAGGTTGTTCCTTTGATAATTGTTATACATATATATAATTTGTATACACGAAGACTTTTCAGTTTAATAGAACCAATTAGAGGTTATACTCCATGGGAATAGATAGCCTCTGAGAAGCAAGTATCACCCACATTCCATGAAGAAACAGCAAAAAGTAGGACTCTAGTCTAGGCCCCTCCAACACTAAAAGGAAAAAATGTTATTTAACAAGAATTCAGAATAGTTTCCTTAGAATGCGAGCACAACAACTTGAGAAGAAAAGAATATATCAGAAACAAATGAGGAGATAACATACAAAATAAGAAATACAAATATTCAACTTATTTATTAGGTTAACATCTCTCTTGTATTCCTCTGCTAGAACCTGATTAGAACATAATACGGAGCTAAGTACACTAAGTTCTTCCTGTTTATTTAAATTAATTCTGTGGAAGAGTTGACAAACAGGAGTATAAAATAGCCTAATAGAATTATAAAGCTGGAAATGATCCTAGAGATTATAGAGATCAATTCTCTCATTTCCTCTCAGGCAACTAAAGCCAAAGGAGGTCAAATGACACACATTTGAGGGTCACTCAGGTTAGCACAACTGCCAAGGGATAATGACAAAGCTTGGAGCAGGGAGCTAGGTCAACACTATATGGTAAGAATGATGAGGCTGGGATCTAGACCCCAAAAAGGAAAAACCCTGGCCTTTCCTACGTGGCCAAATCTCTGAAGCTATAATACCATCAACTGGCCTTTCACTGTGGCTAAACTCAATCTCCCAATTCTCTGTTATCCTTAACCTAGCCTAGTCCTCCATTGTTTTACCTCCCTGTGGCCCCAGGCCATTTCCCACCCTTAATACTAGATAGGCTCCATTCTCCCTAGGCCAAGTGGTTCAGGTCCTAGCCTTTCAGTTCACCCCAGCTTACTGGCCACTCCCAACCAGATCCTCCTTAGACCCCTCCTCCAGTCGCCCCAAACTACTTGGCCACTCCTAGATCCCTCTCACAGTCTTTCTATATATAAGGTCCATCTTGTCTCTATGAAGATGCTCAGATTCTTATAATCTAGCCACTGCTCAGATTTTTACAATCTAGCCAATAGCTCATAGATGCTTAGATTCCTTAAGAGTCTGGCTAATGTGGCAGATTTTTAATAAACCATGTCTTTGGCAGAAAGAAGACTTGGGTTGAATTCTTTCGGGCAGGATCTGCATGTCGTGATCTCAGGGTCCCAGCACCCCTAAACCTCTAGACCTCATCAAGAAGAGCATTGACCCTCTCCCATCCCTACTGTGCTGCATTGCCATGATGGGCAGTGTCTGGTGGGAACATTTAAAGAACAAGAAGAAGGAAACTCATCCTGACAGTTAATAGCCTGGCCATTACTGTGAAACCGTTGTGGCAGATTTCAGTTGTTTATGAGCAGTGCTTCAGACCTAGGTAGACTCTGGGATTCCAGAAGAGCATGTCTGAATTGCTGAGAGTTTAGAGATTTCTCTGTACGTCTCTTCTAGTAACAACAATGGTTTTCTGAATATCTCTAATGGTACAACCACCCTTAGGATGGTGATAAGAGTGCCAAGAGAACTCTGTCTACAGTTAAAAACTTCAGCTGGCAGTAAATCTACTACACTTTAGTCATCGTATCTAAGTCTAACATGCTGTGTTTATTTCCGTCTCTGTGGGCGTCTATCTTGTGTACTGTGGCTGTGCTTGGTAGCTACTGGCTGGAGGGGTCAGCTTTCTGGCAAAAAGACCCTTTGAGACAGCCAAGGGTTGTATTTCTGATATGGCAACTGAGACTCTGAGGCCTCATCAACCTTGGGGTAAGTTTGACAGCCCCAGACATAATATAATAGCAAAGCTAGTATTAGACCCCAGCCTACTAGTTTCCAATCCAGTGCTAGACTCCAGGCTAGTACTCTCCTTTTTGTTTATTTGTTTAAATGTTAACCTTCCAATTGCCACATTCTTTTCTTCCTCCCATACATACAATTCTGTTTTGGAAACTCAAGTGGTTCACAATATAAATCCTGTCCTCTAGGTTTTGTAGACTCTTATGAGAAGCTAAATGTACTAATAGGAATCCCGCATTACTACCAACCCCCACTCCCATAAGAAAAGACATTTTAAAGAAGATATCTCATTGGGGTAGAGAACAAAAGGTCAAGTTTTTTTTTTAATAAATTTTAATTTATATCTCTCATTTTTATATGACCTAAGTGTTTAAGATTTTTCCTGTACAAAGTCATGGCTTCTAGATATCTTTCAACAAATGAAACGTCATCTATAACTTCAAAAAAAAAATGAACATGAGGGAAAGTAAAATAAGGAGACAGATGGGACCTATTTCTGGCATTGCAAGATCTCAATGAGGGAAGGCAGCTTAGTAAAATGGAAAAAATTTGAATTTGTGCAGAGGGGACCTCTGCTTCAGGGTTCTGGTTCTATTACTTATTACCTTCATGACCTTGGGCAAGTCCCTTAACCTCTCTAAAACATCTCAGTTTTCTCATCAATAAAAGAGGTTGAACTGTATGACTGCTCAGGCCCCATACAACTCTAAATCCATCCTCTGCTATTGCTAGCACTTGAAAACTCTAATGTCGTAAATTTATTAATAAATTAATTAATTTCTTAATAAAGAAAAAAGTCACCTCCCATTCCAACTCTGTATTACTGCTGTTTAGGGAATAGAATAAATTTCCATGTGGGTGAGTCTTTTCCCCTCCCCAGATCACCAGAGCTCAGATCATGTATAGATAACACTTTAGATTTCAATTCATTTTCATCTACTGGTAGAATGCCAAAATGGAATCTCAAGTAATGGTATGTAAGGGCTAGCAGAGTATCTAATGAGTTTCAGGTCCCCAGTGATTAGTACAGGAGGCTAAAGAAGAACTCATGCACCCCACTGCAGAAATGCCAAAGTGCTTACTAGTCAGCATTCTTCCACAAAAGAATCTGCTCCCAAGTGAACCCATTAAGGTGTGGAAACGCCTTGGTCCACTTGCATTTTTGAAAAATTTCTTTGGGCTAGTGAGTTTATAACTGTAAACATGGTTCAACTTTAAAGTTTCATTATGAAGAATGGCAATCTAGAGTTTCGCATTGCAAATGCTGATACACAGTGCTAACTCTGCCAATGCACTACTAGAATTTCTATGAGAGATTATTTTGGTGTCTGATCAAGGGAGAGAAAAACATATTAATTGACTATTATTTGTAAAAAGGGAATGATTTGAAACCTTAGGATTCTTCTTTTAAAAAAACATAAAATACGATTTTTAAATTAATAAAAATAATTCCTAATATTGAATTTTGATCTGTTGTCTTACAGAACACTTTAAGTAACTTATTACTAGGAATAGTAATCTAGGAGTCTAAGATTATCTTTTGGGGATGGAGATCTTTTATTGTGAAAGAAGAAGTTAAAAGTCCATCTTTCTTGAAATAATTTGTTCTTTTTAAAATTTCAATAGTAGTCAACTTGGTAGAAATATGATACAAAAGACTATGATATGTCGTAAATAAAATGGTACGGTGAGTACCCAAATAGGCAAAGTATAGATACTTTGGAAGGCTCCATGAGGATGCAGACAAAAGGTACTCAGAAAAGAGTACCTTCATCACAGTGAATCCCTTTAGCCCAGAGATAAGCAAAGGATAGCTTATTACTTAGATGAAACAGAATTCACAAACACTGATGTACATTCAGTACATTTGAAAAAATAATTTAAGAAGAAAAAGATCCCCTCAAACATATATACTCTTCTGAGTGGATCTGCATATTGGGAATTAAGATCACAACTACAGATGAGGAACAGGATAAAATGAAAATCAGTAATAGAAAGGTGATAAGTTTGAAGCATTTATGATTTTTTACTTTGGGATTATTTCTCTTTTCCAAGAAGGGCAGATATTTGGATTGAGGTGAATATACACTAACATAGTTTAGAATTTATATGTCTCTTCCCCTCAGGAACTACTTGATCCAATCTTGATATCTGAGCAACTTAGGCCAATCAAGCATTCCTAAATAAAGGTTCAGGGTGCTTTCTTCATATCTTCTTTCCCTGAAATCATATTTCCACATCCCTCTCTTGTCCCTAGTAGCATCTTCCTCTTCTGACTTTCCCCCACCAAATCTGACGTTCCTAACAAAAGATGTTCTCCATCTCCATCTCCTCATAGAATTCCAGGATTCCATCAAGACTCTTCTCAAGTGCCACTTCCTATGAGAGAGATTTCCTGTTCTTTCCATCTTTTACTACAGAGATTCTTAACCTTCTTTGTGGCAAGGACTGCTTTGGCAGGCCTATGGACTCCCACTCAGAATAATGTTTTTTGAATGTATTAAATAATATATGTAAGAATATTAAGAAAATCAATTATGCTGAAAGTTACTAAAATTAAGTAAATAAATAAATGAATGAAAGGCTCACAGACTCTCCTGCAGGTTAAAAATCCTTCTTCTAGTGCCTTCTCCAATAAGGATATCTGACACTTGATTTGTACATGTCTTGTGCACACCTACTCACGTACTTGTTGTCTTTCCTATTAGAATTTAAGACCCATGAGGGAGGGCCAGGAGTTTTTTGCACATACCATTGCTACATAGAGACACTTAATTAATGCTTGTTAATTGATTGATTGCTAAATATCCCCAACTAAATCTACGAGCCTAATCTAGTTGCACAGCACTAGTATGTTGGTACTAGCCAAGAAAAGGACAGCTTGAGCAATCTTAATCATACTACTCTTACTACAAATTAATCCATAGCAAAGAGATTTTATGTTTGTTTATGAAATCTTTCATGAGTGTCTCACTCTGATGTTTCATCAAAGTGGGATACAAACTTTGCTGGATTTAACAGAGAGGCTTTGAAGTGGCCTGTCCTCTAAGAACCAGGCTGAGCAAGGAGGAGCTCATCACCAAAAAGCTATAACAATACTCACTAAAGACCACAGTCTAAGCCTAAGGCATGGAAAGGCTACAACTAGTATTGGAGTAAAGAAATATCCACCCTGGTAAAATCACAGATCTTTTAAAGTGGGGGTTCTGAAAATTTTTTATGTATCACTGAAATATGTAGTAATCTGATGAAACCCTTCTCAGAATAATATTTTCAAATGCAGAAAATGAAATATATAGGACTACAAAGGAAACCAATCATAACGAAACATGACTAGCAAATTTGGTTTTGGAAAAAAAGAAAAAGAGCCCAGGTTAAGAAGTTCTGTGTCTACAAACCTATCAATTCATACATATTTTGATCAATTAAATTTACATCTCACACTGCAGTCCCAAGGTTATAAAAAAAATAAAAATATATAAATAATAAATATTAAAATAGGTATGCACAAATTATGCCTTTAAAGTATTGAGACCATTTTCTTATGAGATGTTTATTTTATAGCTATCACTCAAATATCACGTGTTTAATTAAAAAAAAAACAACCACATTCAAAAGCACACATGCCCTTTGAGTGCTTTAGATTTTTTTATACAACCTGTGCTGCTTGGAAAGAACCATCTATATGAAACCTTTCTTTCTTAACAGGGCCTCTTAGTAAAATTTTTGCTATCAGATTTCTTTCAGATATTTTAGAAGCCTTCATTGGTAGCAGCTATCCTGCATGTTCAGTCTGGTAAGAAGACCTTCAGGTCAACCCAGTAGCTAAGTTCTCATTAGCTGTTTTAAAACCGTTTCATTAGTGGAAAATCTATTCCACCTACACATACTTGTCATTGCAAATGATGCCAACGATAATGAAGAAGATGGGTGACTGGTGATGTTAAAAGGTAACAATAATCACCTCCCCAAAGCAATGACTTTTTTGTCCTATACTATACTCTTCATTATGTAAACTACCATTTTGTGTTACAGGTAGAATGGAGAATAGGACAGAGGAAGGAGACTAGAATTCAAGATGTCATCTCTTTCATCAAGATCTTCTTGTCCTCTTTCTTACAGAACCTTTGGGTAGTATTCCTTATCACTCTGCAGACTCAACTGCTATGCTTCTTAATCAGGCTGAGAGCAGTGACTTCTATAGCACTAAGCTCTGTCCATGCCCTGAGTTGTGATTGCTTGTGCTGGCTAGAAAATGCCTAGGTGCAATAGAGACGCACCAATTTCAGAAACTAATCTCAAGAGAAAGCAAAAATGAGATATATACTTTCTGTCTAGTCTGAGCAAAGGCAGGTAATTTGTTATCTCTCCTCATTCCCCAGTTTCTTGGGAATTAAGGGAGAGGTTACTGAAAAATGGGACAATAATAAAGAGCAAATATCTGGGACACAGAATAGCCTGGCCAGAAATACAGAAGAGCAGTTAAAAAAGAATGGACTGGAATTTTGGGAGTAATTGATAGTGATAAACCAAACCTCCATTTATAGCTGAGAATTTCTCTTACCTTTCTAAAATGCAAGTAAGACTTTGATTCTCTCTCTCATCCTACCTTCCATTCCTCACTAAAGTATAAGAAATGTTTCCCCAAAATTCAAACAATTTATCAAAAGGCCTCAGTTAAAAACTTTTTTCCAATCACATAAAACACAGGTCAATTAAAACCTCCTTACCGGGAGATGACTAAGAGGAACGTCCACTTGTCCAAGGAAGTCGTCTCTTGTCTGTTAATAAAGCAGAGAAAGAGCATTGGGTTTGTAAGGTCATGTATAGATGAGATAGCTATATTTTGGGGCAGCTAGATGGCGCAGTGGATACAGCACCGGCCCTGGAGTCAGGAGGACCTGAGTTCAAATCTGGCCTCAGACACATAACACTTACTAGCTGTGTGACCCTGGGCAAGTCACTTAACTCCATTGCCTAGCCAAAAAAAAAGAAAAAAGAAAAAAAAATACAATATTTCAACACTTCAAAAGTAGGATATAAAAAAGGAAGGAAAAGAGAGAGGGAGGTGAAGGGAAGACTCAAAGTCAGATGCAAATGAATCGCTACAGGGCAAATAGTAAGATGCAAATAGGAATGAATACAAACATTCCAAGAATTCTAAGGCACATGTATAACTGATTTCCAAACTTTTGAAATTCCATTTGGTGTTTGTCACCATGTAATATGCCACTGAACCCTTGGGTTGGCATCAAGATAAATGGGATGAATCTTAGAATGGACCAATTCAAGATTATGCTAAATTGGGAGTTAGAATTGGACCTGGTTGAAAAATCTTAAAATATTTGTTTTGTCAATGGACTCATGATTTAATTTGTATAGGTAAAGCAAGTCCAACTGATGAAGGACTTCCTCTACCAGTGTATATCAACATCCTTCTCTGTAACTATAACTCACAGAGTCTTTGAGAGACTGAGAGATTAAGTTAAGCCACCAAGGTCACACAGGCAGGATGTGGCAGAATTGGGACTTGAACTGAAGTTGTCTTTATTTCAAAACAACTTCTAAAGCAGCCTCTACATCACAGAAGGGTTAAAATGTGATCCTTTTCTAAAAGTTTTAAATGACATATAACAATGAAAACATGCCCAAATCCCAATCCAGCTGCTTCTCTTCCCAGACCCTAAGCACTTAAGGCCATGATTTCTGTATTTTCTAGGGATGCTTGCTCAATTTGCCCATCTTCTCTCCCTGCCTATACCACCATTCCATGTTATACTGCAGATAGAAAAGAGAATGAAAGCAAGCAAGAGAAAATAAAAGAGAGACAGACAGACAGACATACAGACAGAAAGACAGAGAGAGAGAGAGAGATTGGGCAGACCCATGATTTCATTACTATGGGGAATTCCAAATGTAAAAGTCCCTCCACTTATCCAGATGGACAATTGTTCTGTAAGTTACAACCTTATAAACCTGTCTAGGGCACATAATTTGCCCATGGGCACACAACTGTAATGTGTTAGAGGCAGGACTTAGACCAAGGTCTTTATGACTCTGGGACCAGCTTTCCACCCACTATACCATACTTTCTTTTGGACAGTATATATACATGTACGTAGATATGGGTATGTTTTTGTGTGTGTGTGTGTGTGTGTGTGTGTGTGTGTATACATATGTATGTATGTATTTGTGTATGCATGTATATGTGTATAAATTATGTATTTTGCCCCTGAAATTAAAGTGAATTTAAATTGATATAATTTTAAGGATATTTTGAAATTCTTGTAACTATAGCTTCAGACCAATAGAGATAAGTGGAAAAAACTCTTCCACAAAACTGGTTTAGGAGTCAGTAATCTATGTAACTGATTTATATACTTCACTTGTGTTGCCTAGCAACCAGTACAGTACTGGATAATACAATATAATACAATACAATACAATATAAATCCAACATAGGTTCATATAATTTATTCAGATTTATAAATTATAAAATTATCAATTAGATAACATGGGTACACCTTATCTCCATTGGTCTGAAATATCTAAAAATATCCTTAACATTAAATTACTTTTAATTCACTTAAGTTTCAGGAGGGCATGATATAGTGAATAGAAAGCTGGTCTCAGAGTCATGAAGACTTCAGTCTAAATAATGCCTTTGATACTTTATCACTATGTGACTCTGGGCAAGTCTGAATTGACCCTGTTAGTCCACCCAGAGAACTCTGATACTAGATATTGCAGAACAGTTGCTGATCTGGATCAACGAAGGGAATTTCCACACCTAGAGTTGCTCACACTGATGAAATCACGGGTCCAGTCCCTAACCATACACACACAGGCCCTCCATATCCATCACAAAACATAAACTTAATTTCTCTTTTGCTGATTTGAAATATATAGAAACTGAAACCTAGAAATATTTGGTGACTTGCTACAGTCACATAGTCAGCATGTATCGGATGTGAGACTTCAATCCTGGGAACAGAGTTAAAACTAGTACTCAGGTCTCCTGACTCCCTGGTCCAGCACTTTTATTTCCCCCAATAAACCATGCTTTACCTTGAAGATTTCTCACTTAGAGAATATAAATATATTCTGTTCAAAATATGCTGGAAAGACTTTCCTTCAAGTTGTGAAATGATCCAACCATTTTGGAGAGCAATTTGGAACTATGCCCAAAGGGCTATAAAAATGTGTATACCCTTTGACCCAGCAATAGCACTTCTAGGGCTATATCCCAGAAGATCATACAAATGGGAAAAGGACCTACATGTACAAAAATATTTATAGCAGCTCTTTTTGTGGTGGCAAAGAACTGGAAATTGAGGGGATGCCCATCAATTGGGGAATGGCTGAATAAGTTGTGGTATATGAATGTGATGAAATACTATTGTGCTGTAAGAAATGATGAACAGGCTGATTTCAGAAAAACCTGGAAAGACTTGTGTGGTCTGATGCTGAGTGAAGTGAGCAGAACCAAGGGAACATTGTACACAATAACAGCCACATTGTGTGATGACTAATATTGATAAACTTAACCCTTCCTGGCAATACAAGGATCTAAGACATCTCCAGGGGCCTTGTGATGGAAAATGCTATCCACATGCAAAGAAAGAACTATGGAAGTTGAATTGCTATTTTTTTTTTGTCTTCTGTTGATTCCTCTTTCTGATGGCTCCTCCTGTTGGTTTTAATTTTTACTTACAACATCACTAATGTGAAAATATGTTTAATATGAATGTAAATGTATAGCCTATATCAGATTCTGTGCCATCTTGGGGAGGATGGGGGAGAAAAATTTTAAACTCAAAAGCATATGGAAGTGATTATTCATAAATCAAAATAAATTAATAAAAAAAATAAAAAAAAAAAAGGCTTTCCATCAAATGGCCTGTTGACTTACACTGATCTTCTCCCATTAAAAACAAGAAAAAAAACAAGGCAGCTAAGTATAAGGAAGATTTTTAAGAAAATTTGTTTCAGGTTAAAGAACAGGAACATGTATTCTGTTCTTATCAACCAATCAAAGCTGCAGAAACAAAGTTGTTTATTTTTTTAAAAAGCCTAAATGATGATAAAAACCTGATGTTATCAGTTTTCCAATGTGGAAGGGGCAGAACATCAACCCATTTTGATTCCTTTCGAAGGGATTTTAAACTTCCTTTATATCATCAGATTTACTGGCAGCAACTAAGATGAATGCTATCTTTTATGGTAAAACAGAAGACCCTGCCTAGATCTTACTGATCATCTTCCCCAAAGAAATGTAGCAGAGAAGACTACAGTAGCAACCCTAACATAAAAAATTCAGGGCCAGCTAGGTGGCGCAGTGGATACAGCACTGGCCCTGGAGTCAGGAGGACCTGAGTTCAAATTCAGTCTCACTAGCTGTGTGACTCTGGGCAAGTCACTTAACTCCAATTGCCTCACCAAAAAAGAAAAAAAAATGGTAATCACAATACGGACATTAACAGCATCAGGTTATATTTACATAGAACTTTGATGTTATTTCATTTGATACTGAGCCTTGTGAAAGTGGGCACCACATGGTGGTCTTGATTTTACAGATGGGGAAATTGAGAACCAGAGAGGTTAAATAAACTTTTCAAGATTATATAGTTAGCAAGCAATAGAGCTGGGAACTAAGTTCCAAATCTTTTGCCTCCAAGTTCTGAGGTCTTTCCAAGATAGCCTAGATTAGGCTAATTAAATAACGTGTACTTGTTAGCAAAGACTGGTATCAATTTATTTTCCCAATAAGAAGGCATGAGAATAATTTTCATTTTGCGCATAAAAGCTCCACTCGAGGATATGTAATCAACCTTTATGGAAGTATTAATTCATGGACGTGAATCAAACATATACAAACACATTGCCTATCCAATGCTCTTTCCTCTCACTCTCAACTTCTTTAGGATACATTAAAATGATGGATAAGTCTTTTGAGACAATCAGCATTTAAATAACACTTCCCAGAATGGAAGGAAATACTATTTAACAAAGCATGGCACTTGAAATAAGCATGAGCTTAGCTTTTCCAGGGGACCCATTTAGACCATGGTCATCGCCACATTTGCCAAGACCTTGGCATGCCTCTCATTCAAAACCTACATAGCTGAGGAAGCTTTGAAAACTATGCAGCCATGAAGACTGAGCAGTGACTCTGAGTGACCCTTTCCAAGTCTGAAATCTAAAGATAACAAACTCACGTTCTAAAAGTTTTGATTTCTAATCCTACTTGTCTTATTTTTTTTTTAAGATTGGTTGGCCAACAAATACATGGAATTACAAGGCAATTGTCTAAAGAAAATTTTACTTGAATAATCATGGCATTTTAAAATCCAATTCACTTCTACAAACAATATTGAGGACATGAAAACCCCTCCATAACCTGGCAAAACTACACATGTTGTAGGCCCAGGAAAACTACCCAGAATTACCTGAGATATACAAAGGAAACAGTAAATGGTAACACTTTTATATTCATGAGGGCAAAACCAGTTGGAGTCTTTTATTCAAATGTACTAACCACTCAGTATCTTTTTAATACCCAGGTCCATTTTAAGTACACTAACAATTAGCAAGCTAGATAAGGATGCACAAAAGGGCAGTTAGATCTGAATCCTTTATTATGTGGGTGGGGCTTTCTAGTGTTTACCTGTCCCTGCCTCCCTGAGGAGAAAGGGGCACTGCTTGGCCAAATTGCTTCAGTTCCCACTGTCTCTCAGGCACTGATCTTAAAACTGATTTTCCTGTACATTGTTATCAGTAAAAAAAAAAAAAAAATTAAAATTTTTTTTACATTTAAATTAATGTGCACCTCTCATATGTGTATATTTGTTCATTTATCAAGTAAACACAGTAAAATTTTATTAATAATTATGTGCATTATAAAACTTCTACCAAAAATAGAAATTTTAAAACACTGTGATCATAGTGAATTAGTTAATATTTGTTCCCAGAGTTAATAGGAAGCCACTGGAGTTTACTGAGCATGGGAGTGATATAATGTTGTAAAGGCTGGGATACTGATAGAACCAGGGAGCCTTGAGTTATCCCCTCACACTCCCATGACATGAGGTAGGATGGTTTTCAGCAAAGATTATTATTGAGCATACCTGAGGTAGTTTAAGATAAGTTTGTCTCCAGGTAGATTGATCTGAGACCCAAAAGTGGACCCTTCTGGTCCACAATATGTAATAGAGTTTAATAAGATCTTTAATGCAGATTACAACCCACCCATGCCTATTCATCTTGGGTGACTTACTTTGTCCTGCCCAATAAAAAGGATGGGTGTGGAGTTATTATTCACTGATCACTGCTGGAGTGCTAAGGCTAAGGGGAGCCTTCTAAAGCTACAAGGTAATCTGCAGAGATGGGTAGGGGGCAGATTTTATTGATGGCATCTATATATCTAGTTCTATGGGTTCCCATGTAGCATTTAGGTTATAACTACCCTAAGGGAGTAAGAAAGGGGAAGGGTGAGAGTATGCATAGACAGAATGAATGAATTTGGGGGGCTAAGGGTAGGTGTGGGTATGTTGGGGACAAGCCCCATAATTAGCTACTTCAGGAAGGGTAGGATGAGACCCAACTTCTTATCCTCTGATATACTGATCCCATACCCACTAGTATTAGGCCACTGACTCTGACTTCAGAGACTAGAGTCAGAAGATCAGGGTCAAAATCCTCAGCCTGGCACTCAAACCTTTCAGTGATCTGAGGTGGTGGAAGAGGTAGTTACAACAGGCACACGGAAAAGTAAACACAGGGTAATTTGAGGAAGGAGAAAGCACAAGATAAAAAAGGGAATTACAAAAGGTTGAAAAGAGGTTAAAACTAAAGTTTAGTTTCAAGTTGTAGGTGTGACTACTTCATATCATTGCTATTTGTTGTTGTTGTTATTGTTTATCCTTTGTTTTCAAAGAAGACCAACATCATCACATGGTGATGTCTTGACTTGTTTGTGAATTCCATTTAAGTGAGGCAGAGTTGCACAAAGTCATCAGCCTCACTCTCTCTCTTCCAGAGTTACCCAAGTCCAGTGGCAAGACACAAGTTAAGATGACTGGGAATGTCCAGGAATGCAGTGGATGACCTTGGCATTTTTGATATCTGACCAAGCTCTAAGTGCTCTATAGAGTCTGCTTCTTTCTAAAACTAAGAGTAAGCATTATCTATAATCAGGATAAACTAGAAGCCTTCACAATCAGATCAGGGGTGAAGCAAGGATGTCCATTATCACCACTATTACTAGAAATGCCAGTTATAGCAATAGGACAAGAAAAAAAAACCCTGAAGGAGTAAGAATAGGCAACAAGAAAACAAAACTAGGTGCAGCTAGGTGGTGCAGTGGATAGAACACCGGCCCTGAAGTCAGGAGGACCTGAGTTCAAATCTGGCCTTAGACCAAACACTTGACACTTACTAGCTGTGTGACCCTGGGCAAGTCACTTAACCCCAATTGCCTCACCAAAAAAAAACAAAACAAAACAAAACAAAAAAAAAACTATACAGATCATACGATTGTATACTTAGAGAACCCCAGAAAATCAACTAAAAAACTAGCTGAAACAATTAACAACTTTTAGCAAAATTAAAGAATATAAAATAAACCCACATACATAATCATCCTTTCTATTATCAACAAAATCTAGTAGGAAGAGAGAGAAAGAGAAATTCCATTTAAAATAACTGCAGACAACATAAAAAATACATTGGATAGAAGCATTTTGGATCCAATTTATCCTGAATTCTTCTCTAAAGTGAAATGTTGCAGTGAGATAGATACTTATAAACTTCCTCTTTTGGAAGGAGGAAGTCTATTCAAGGAGGAGTCTGTTCATCCTCTCTTAAGTTCTTAATGCCCTGAGTTACCTATACAGTACTGGACTTGGAATCAGGAAGACCTGATCCAAATCCAGCCACAGATACTTACTATCTGCTTGACTGGGTAAGTCATTTAACCTATGCCTGCCTCTGTTTCCTTAGCTGTAAAATGGGATAACAATGGCACCTAGCCCCCAGGGCTGTTGTGGGGATAAAATGAAATAGTATTTGTAAAGTGCTTTGCAAATCAAAGCATCATATAAATGTTATTGTTATTGTTATTACTATTAGAACTAGGTGAGGTGTTTTCTCCTCTGAAGGCTGATTCACATCACATCTAAAGGAGAATAAAAATAAACTAAGCCCAATGCAAAGTGTAAATTATATTCTTGTGTCTGGAAAAGCCTTTAATAACTATAATTATTGATGAAAGAAAGAAATCAGTAAGAAAAACATCCTTAGTCTGGACAGTGCGAGGACAATCCATTCCAACCATCCTTATTACCCAACCAAAAGTCTGAATGCTTTTCTGACTCACTCTCTAGAATCTAAACTTAACTGAAGTTTGGTTGGTGGTTGTTGTTGTCCTTTGTGCTCAGAGGACCAAAATGACATCATTTGTTGGGGTCAATGTACAGTGTGTACAACTATGGCGGATCAGACCAAGTTTAAAAACATAGAAACAAACACAAACATATATGTCCATGAATGTCCATACTTGGCAAAGAAAAGTGGGTCTCAGAACAACTTTGGGATTCATCCCTTTTTGGTTGTTGGATTTCCAACATGTATGACACATGAAACACATATTCTTCTCAGTCTCATATGACAGCTAAGAGCTTCACACACCACATATATTTGACTACATTATTTTGAAAATAAACTCCAAATTCATACTTTGGCATATTATTCCAATTTAGAAACAAAATCAAGTTCATCAAATTCCTTGAGGCATACTATAGCTACTAAAGTAATAACATCAGAGTTGCTATATAATGTTCTCTGCATTCCAGTTTTTAAAAATTTCTAAAGTAGCCCATGATGTAATAATGTCACTACTAAAATTAAAAACAGCAAATTCCTTTTCTGATTACATCGAGGGTGATTCTTGCATAATTAAAATAAAGCTGTTTACAAAATTAACTGAGGCGACTAAGTTACTCAGAATGTCAATAGTTGATCATGTATAGGACAAGAAATGGACAATACCAGCTGCCCTAAACAGGTGCTTTACAAGTGAGTAGGGGAAAGGAGTGGGTTGAAAGATTCATGTTTCAAAACAGACTATTGTTGCCAAAACTACTGAACTCATACTCACTGCAAAATATTTGGGTCAAAAGCATCTGAAGTAACCTTAATTCCCGTAATACACATTCAACAGCAGAAGACATCCTCTTACAATACTTCCTTCCAAAGACTCCACAAAATTCTCAGTGTGATTATGAGTCTTATTTAAGTTGTCCAGGAAACACAGGTCACATAGCTAGCGTCAGAGGTAGGAAATAAACTAGGTCTTCCTGACTCTTTAAGTCATTCTATCCATTACATCACAAGATCTCTGTTTATAAGACAAAAGAGAATTTTATTTTGAGTTACATCAAGAGGGCTTGGAACAAGTTTGTAACTGAGTTCAGGTGACTATCTGACTGATTATCATTTTGTTCAGTCACTTTCAATCATGTGATTCTTTGTGACCCCATTTGCAGTTTTCTTGGTGGAGATACTGGAGTGGTTTGCCACTTCTTTCTCTAGTTCATTTTATAGATGAGGGAAACTGAGGCAAACAGGGTTTAAGTGACTTGCTCAGGGTCCCACAGCTAGTGAGTGTCAGAGGATGGATTTGAACATAGGAAGATGAGTCCTGAGTCCAGGACCAGCACTCTATCTACTATGCCATCTAGCTGATTACTTGATTAACTGATTGTTGATTAATCATTTCAAATGTATGTGACTCTTCATGACCTCTTTTTGGGGTTTTCTTGGCAAAGATACCAGAGTGGTTTGCCATTTCCTTCTCCAGTTCATTTTACAGATGAGGAAACTGAGACAAACAGGGTTAAATGATCTGTCCAGGATCACACAGCTAGTAAGTGTCAGAGGCCGAATTTGAACTCAGTCCAGGCGTGGCACCTTATCCACTGTGCTACCTAATACACATCCTTAAAAAATACTTTTCCTTATAAAAATATATACATCCTTAAATCCACGAAGGTGGTAAAAATAGCTCCAGTCCCAGAGAAAATGTCTGTTTTCCATGCTATTGCACCTGGAAGAATGGAAAGGAAGGACAGAGAAAAAAAGAAAGCTCCCCTCCACATCTGGAGCCTCCTAGGAAACAACACTGGAGAACATCCTAATGTTCTCTGGTTCTTAGTGCCAGCAATTCTGGCATCTGAATTTGGTATTTGGGAGTCCCGTGGAAAATGTCACCGGCTATTTTTTTATAGGATTGAAAAATTATTTTCAATAACTGGAAGTACTTTATTAACCTTATTAAAATCATATCAGGAGTTGGCCAAACACCATTCAATCAGATTAATGGGTTTAATTCCATCATGAATCTATTTAAACAAGGCATCATGTTAACCTCTAGAACCTACAAACACTGAATTAATTTAACCTCTTATCCACAAAGTCCTGACATTTCTTGTGGCTATTTTTAAGATGGTAAAATGCTGCCAATTTCCTGCCTCAGTTATCACTTGTTGCGCCATCCGCAATGCTGAAAACATGCACCAGTCAAGCAGGTTAGCTCCAGTGTGACAAAGATGGAAGCAATCGGATATGTAAAACCAAAGTCTTCAAACTCACCACATTAGTTGACATAAAAATCCGCTCTCCCCTTTTGTAAGGGGGAATCATAAGAAAAGTAGAAATAAAAAAATCACTTACTATTTAAGCATTCACTAAACACTGAAAAACTACATGCAAAAATTCCATGCCACAATAATGTCTGTCTCTTTGAAGAGAGACTTGCAGAGTCCAAGAGGGAAATGGAGAAAAGTCAGCTCTGCTAGTGATGGTGACAATGCCCAAGTTAAAAAATTATCATCTGTTGGTGATTTTGTGAACAAGCAATTCAACTGCTCTTCAACAATATAGCAAACAAATCTATAGAATCAGTGCATACATATGTAGCTGTTTTTTTTTTTTTAATTTTTGGTGGGGTAGGAAGAACAAGGCCTGAGTTTTCATTATAATATGGAATTCCTACTTATGAAAACTCCCTCATCAAAGTAAATGGGTACCTGCTCAGAAATTTCTAGGTTTAGAAAAAGAGTTCTTAACCCCTTGGGAGTCCATGGATAGATTTTAGGAGGTTCAATGGGAAAAAAATTAAAATAATATTTTCACTAACCTTAAACTGAAATTCCTCAATTACTTAAAACATTATTCAGAGAAGGAATGGGTCCATAGCTTCACCAGACTACCAAAGTGGTTTATAACCCCCAAAAAATGTTAAGAAGCCCTGTCTTAGAGAGGTGCCTGGGAGCACTAAGATTTTAAATGATTTCCCAAGATCACAAAGCCAATATGTGTCAGAAGTCACACACAAACACACACACACACACAAACACACACACACACACACACACACACACACACACACAGCAGCCAAGCTCTCAGCTACATAATTGTATCAGAATGACTCTTAAGAATAACTTTGGCTATCCCCACAAAACTAATTCAATTCATAATTTCCCACTTACCCTCCAAATAGTACAGACTATTATTCTTTATTTTCAGTATTGCTCAAGGGAGAAAATTTAATTCTTAAGCTATTCACTGAAAAAAAAATTAGCCTGCCCTTTTTTTTTAAAGAAAAAGATAAATGCAGCACCAAATTCAAAAATGTGGGGCAAATTTTATACAAAGCTTAAGTAGTTCAAAATTAAGTGGTGAAAAATAATGATGCAATGGATGTAGAATTAGTAGATTTGGGTTCCAATGTCAGCTCTTCTACTTATTATCCATTGTAAAGTACTCAGCATAGTGCCAGGCACATAGCAAGCACTATATGTATATTAGTTACTACTATTACTACTACTACTACTACTACCACTACTACTACCACCACCACCACCATACTATGCTATACTATACTACTGTAGCAGTAGTAGTGGTAGATGCGTGACCTTGGCAAGTCACTTAATCCAAGCTTTCATTTTCCTCATTTGTTAAGTGAGGGTGTTAGACTAGATCAGAGTTTTGAAACACAAAGCTCACAAATACAATCCAAACCAGATTAAAATGTAATTGAGAAATTTAACAAAACAAAAATATAAGAGACATAGATAATGTTAATATATAGTTTTCTTATAGTTTCCTAAGGCAATATGCAATTCACGAAGATCCTTATACATAGTTTAGTGGCCCTCATTTCTATGAGTTTGTCACCACCAGCATAGGTAACCATTAAGGTCATCTTTTTTTTTTTAAAGGCAATTGGGGTTAAGTGACTTGCCCAGGATCATACAGTAGTAAGTGTCAAGTGTTGGGTCTGAGGCCAGATTTGAACTCAGGTCCTCCTGCCTTCAGGGCTGGTGCTCTATCCACTAAGCCACTTAGCTGCCCCCATTAAGGTCATCTTGGAGATCCAGTTTTGGATCTGTGATACCATGATCATATGTAGCCACTAGGTAACTAAGGGAAGGCAGAAAATAAAAATGGGGTGATGCCCATGTGTTAGGAGAAGGTTTAGGTGCAGGCAGAATAACAACAGAAAAGATCTGCAATGCTAAAAGTACAAAATACCCAATCAGTGTGCTAAGGAACGTCGCAACACAATTTTCCCTAGTATATTTGATTGCTTTTTTTTTTCCTCCTAGAAATCAATAAGTACTGACAACTGTAAACAGGAGTTCAATTCTGTGTGTACAAAGTTATTTGCCTTCAACTCAATACCCACTATAACCTATTCAGTATTTACCAATGTGTACAAACCCAACCTCCACTGAAGTCATTTTTTTTTTTCAGTGAGGCAATCAGGGTTAAGTGACTTGCCCAGGGTCACACAGCTAGTTAAGTATCAAGTGTCTGAGTCTAGATTTGAACTCAGGTCCTCCTGACTCCAGGGCTGGTGCTCTATCCACCGTGCCACCTAGCTACCCCTGAAGTCATATTCTTAAATCTTATCATGACACAGAGATCACATAACCCAAGGGATTCAAAGACTTTCAAAAAAGATTTTTTCATGCTCTGTTGGCACTGTATTTATGCCAACAAAGTGTGATATAGGTATCATACTGGTAGAGTATGGTAAGTACCACCAAGCTGGAAAGGTTCCAGTGATGAGTGCAACAAAGTCTAGAATTTGTAGATCAGCTTTGCTAAGGCTAAACCAAACTGGCTATGAGGTAATGAATACTTCAATCCATAGTATCTCTCAAAGATCATTTACTAGGTCATAGAGGGGTTCTGATCTATATCAGCAGAAGTACCCATGTCGATGAAATCATAAAACCATGAAGTACCCCTCAGACACATAACACTTACTAGCTGTGTGACCCTGGACAAGTCACTTAACCCCACTGCCTAGCCAAAAAAAACAAAACAAAAAAATCCTCATGAAGTACCCAGAGTAATAAGTACTAATTTCTGGGGGGGGGGGAGGAATCATGTTATCTCAGAAAAACAAGGATAAAAAGTAGTAATTCAAGTCTGAACACAACTAGAGAAAATGGAATGACAAGGTCAGAGAGTAAAATTTGAGTGCAAATACATACCGTCATTGTCCCTCAAGCAAACACCAATAACAAGTATTACAACACTGATAGTGAGTCAAAGTCTGAGAAATGGAAATTATTCTTTTCTGTTATGCTCTCCATAACATGGAGCTTCAGCCCCCAAGTGGCACAGCCCTGTATTCAAGGGGCAAGCCTTACATAGGTAAAGACATTGAAATGGGCCACATTTTGGGAATGGTTTCAAAAGCACTGACTGGCTCAGCACTACTTAAATAATGAATGGCTCATGTAAGTTCTACTAAAGCTTTGGAAAGCACAGTTAACCTTTTACAATTTATTGTCCAGCAAAGTCACCTCGCTGGCAAGATGAAGTAAATGCCTCTTCAAATTCCATTTCATTCCTCAGACAAGTATAAAGTGAGCTTTAGTCTCAGCAACAAAAGCAAGGGCATATTTCACTGTTAGCCATGCATGTGAATCTCTTTATAATGTGCAACTGCCAGGGTTTCAAAAGAGAAAACTCAACAGATCTGGATGAACACTATGTCTTGCATAACATGATCTCTCACTACCTGGGAGCTCCAGCTTTCCCAGCAAATGATTTCACAACCCCACTACTGAAGTTATCTTAATGAAATTGCAAAATGGCATTTGAGAAAAAGAGAAAGGAAGAAAGGGAGAAAAGGGGAAAACGGAGATGTTGAAGTGCTAGCCTGTGTACATATGCTTCTGCCAGAACATAGCTTACATAAAAAATTATGACACTGAAAGACGCATGATCTAAACCAAGCCCAACTCCCTTTTCATAAAAGCATGCATACCTCTTATATACTGACTTATTTACTCACTGCCCTTTAGGTTTGATTTTTTGTTTTTGTTTGTGGTTTTTAATCTGAGTAAAAAAATCTGACCTACACTGTTACGGTAGAAGATTTATCCTGAAGACATGGCTTCTTATTGAGACAGTCAATAAGCATTTATCAATCACCTACCATGCACAAAGAAGGGCAAAAGACAGGCTGCTCCCAAGGAACTCACAATCTAATGGTAGAGATAACATGAAAATAACTATGTACAAACAAGAAATACACAGTATAAACTGGAAAAAATCAACAGGCAGGAGGCACTAGCATTATTTATGACAAGTATATACAATTGTTTATAACAACAAACAAGTCGTTCATTTCAACAACATGTCTGAGCAAAACCACAGCACTTTGAAAGGCACATGTATACATGCCAACAAGAAGCGCTAAACGACACCTAAATCCACACCCACTGTGGTGTGTACATACACACACACACACACACACACAGTAATCTACAGCAACGATCTAGAAAATCAATTTTTATAGGGAAATGAAACAAACAAAGAAAGTAAATGATTACTCTACTGGGCAAAGTTGACATTAGTCATGAAGAAAACCACCAGAGATTTAACTTAGTAGTATGGTGTAAACTGGTGCATCTGTACTTGATATAGTTTCATTAGGGAAACAGGGAAGCAAGTGAATTATGGCTGTAATGCATACATTTAAGACTGAATTCCCATCCATAAGTTGGGGGGTTGGGTGGGTGTTGGGAGGCACAGTTGTAGTTTTCACTTTCTAAGGGAGTGAAGAGAGGGATAAAACACACCTTAACTGCTCTACCCTAACCTAAGTGAAGAGCCAAAGTCCAGAGGCTCACCCCTGGTCAATTAGGGGCACAGGAGCAGCTATGACCTTGCTGTCATAGAAGCAATAGCACTCACAAATCTTGTATAGGATTCAAGATTCCCCAGTGTTACCAATGTCTCAGCCTGGCACAAACCAACATGTGGGCAAATACCCGTATTCCTTGGCAGTCAAACACACTGACTACGAGCATCCTCAATCTTGTTAGCCAATTTCTTCATTAACATGTTCAATCCATTCAGGGCTGCCTTTTATATTGGTGTGCTAGAAATCACAGTCTAAACAATGCTTTCAACACGTTTCATGGAGCAGAGCTTCATGTTTTCAGAAGTCAAGCTGTTTGTTGGTGAATGGAAGTGTGAAGGTGGCAATCAGGAGGGTTCATTAAGGCTAACATTATTTTTGAAATATCTAACTATACTTTCATCACATCTTGTCTGCATGCATTACATCAAAGCACAGTGTGTTGCACATAGTAGGTACTTTAAAATGCTTTATTCATTGAGTCATCACATGAAGAGGGAAAAAAAGTGGCAATAACACCTGCTTGGTTAGGTGTGACCATGGGCAAGACATTTTCCACCCTCTGGCTCCGTTTCCTTGTCTGCAAAATGAAAGGACTGGACTTTTTGATCCTTAAGGATACTTTCAGTACTAACACCTATAGGACTCTGAATAAAGACAGGAGGCAATGTGAAAGATGGTGGAAGAAAGCCACCATGGGAACAGATAACCCTTATTGACAATGTGCAGCTGGAACAGTGTTGCCCTCCATTTCAGCTTTTCGTTTAGAAGCACATACAGGCTACTTGCCAGCATTGTGCAGTCTAAGGAGCAAGGCTCTGGATTACTCAGATCTGAATCCTGCCTCTGATGCTTAATATCAGTGGAACCTTGGGCAAGTCCTTTACTGCTCTGAGCTTGTTTCTTTGTCTGAAAAATGAATTCGATGGAAATCCGATGGATGTTAGATCCCTTTCAGCTCTGGAGCTACCATGCTATGAACATGCTGTGCCACAATTATTCTACTTCCATATTTACATTTTAATAAGTAGATTTTACAAAATTAGACAGTTTATAGAAACCTGATGGAGCTTAGCGCTGGACTACCATGGGGGTCATCAAGAAAGCTACGGACTGTATGGTATCATAAGTCTTCATAACTTGTGGTCCTGCTCTTACGCATTAATTCATCACTCTGCATGGTAAAGACATTTCTGTAAAATGACCAAGACCAAGACTGGCCCCAACATTGCTGGATAGTGTCTCCCTGCCTAACTGTTTATTCTGATCCTTAGGAAGATGAGAATGAATGAATGAATGAAGAGACTAAAGGGAAAGGAGAGAAGAAGCCATATTGGCTTGCCACCTCCAGAAATTTTGCTGTGTGATGTGCCAATATGGCTATGCAAGGACTGCTTTGGGGAGACCATTCAATGGCTCCATCAGATAGAAGGTGTTTTCAATTAGAAAAAGCACAATGACATCAGATAAAGAATTAACAATTTCCTTGTCATCTAATTTATCACTGGTTTTTATTTCTAATGAATCTGAGGCACTCTCACAACCCTCTGTTATTGTCAATACTGCAACATTTTGCCTCATTAATACTTCATAAAGCTAAATATGGCTGAACATGTGGCTAAACAAATTCAGTGACTTTTTCTACATAATTTATTAGCAGAAAAGAAAATACTGACCTATACTTTGAATATAAACCAGTATTACGTTGCTTGCCAGCACCCGAGCTGCCTTAGGACCCCCTCCTGGCTACAGTCAGATTCCCAAAACATTGCTTAGTCCAAGAGCATGAATTATACCACATTCCCTCAATCAGCTGGAAGATGGTGCATGCCCACCCCACGCCTCCCACCCCTTCCAAATTCCTCCACAGCAGCCTATTGTATTCTTGTTGCTTTTGATACCTGGAAGCTTCATTGAGTCTTTCTGCATTTCTACTATCCAATAACTTTCTGCTCAGTTCCTGAACTGAAAGCTACTCCTTGCAGAGATGGCAGATACACTTTGAGGCAAGAGTATTTGAAAGCATTGGCAGCTCAAACTGGTATGGTGTCAGTGACCATTTGAGACACAGTTGCTCCTATGTCTCTTATCTCTGAAATGGCTTCTTCATTAGGTCTCTGCAGGTCTGGTCTTTTGCATTCATAACATCTTTCAGAGACTATACTTATAATAAATGAACCTCTGTCTTTTGATTGTCTTAATTGAGCAATTGCTGTCATATCTACTTTTCCCCTCCGCAACCACCTGAATGGTCAGGGCACAGGAGATTTTCTCTTTTCATCCCATAACCAATGTCCCTCCCCAATTCTTATCCTCTTATGCTCTCCTTCGGAATTGTGCCCCAAGGAATGCCATTTCTCTATTGATAAAAAATTCTCACTTAATCTTAAATCTCACATTCTTCCACCCACTCATTGAAAACAAGCTCCCCCCCACCCCAAGACACCATATTTCTTCCCTTTGAACTTTCATCAAGGTTGGGTGCTGCTTCTCTCACATCCCTTCACACGCCAGGCCAAGAAGAGAGGGAATGGCCTATTTTTTCCTCCCCCCCTTCTTCACCCCTGTTTCAGCTTTCAAACTCTCTGCCACCAGCCACCACCTTGTTTCATATCTAGATCTTTGTTGAGGTCATCTTTAATCATTCCTTCAATCCCAATAAGATCCACAATAGCCTCTCCATCTTTTCAACCCCAGCTCAAATCCCTTTTGAACACCTTGGTTTCTCAATTCTTCAATTACTAAGACTTCTGTATTGAGTCTATCTAACCACAAATGAATGGCCATGACTTTAGCCAACAGAATGCCACCCCATTCCCACACCTGAAGTAGCTCTAGGCGTCAGAATTTCTACTTAAGGCTTCCACAGGTAAAACAAGATAAACATTCAAACTGAAAGTGGCCCAGGAATGGGTCATACTAATAACAGGATTAACAAAATTACTTCCACTTCCATACTCTCTCTCTTTCTCTGGAAGCGGAGGATAGGAATATTTTTGCTAACTGATATCAAAAGAAGCAGAATCAGGAGAACCATTTATACAGCAGAAACAATATTGTAAAGGAAAACAATTGTGAAAAGAACTCTGATTAATATAATGAATGACCAAGATTCCACAAGATGAACAAAGAAAGATGATGAAATGAGTTGCTCACTTCCTGAAAGAGGTGGTGGATTCAAGGTGCAAAATGAGACACATTTTTGGATATGGCCAATATGGGAATTTATTTTAAATGAAAATGCTTTTTCATTACAAGGATTTTGCTTTTCTTTATTTCTTTTCCTTTTTCAATCAAAGGGACACTATTGAGAGGGGAGAGAGGTTAACTAGCCAGTCTCATCAACGCACAAAAAAAGAGTCATTAAAGCATTTAAAAGCAAATATAGAGAAGAAAACAGAAGGAATTTTAGAAGAAAACAGACAAGTAGGAAAGCTTTGAAAGTAACAGATTTAATAAATTATGCTTTTCTTTCTTTTTTGTTGTTTAAGTAAATATATATATGATATACATCATACATACATTTTTTAAAGATGGGGTAGTCAGTGCTACTGAAAAAGTTATTTGAAAACAAGTCACTCAAACCAAATGACTTCTTTTTTCCTAATAAATAAGAGCAAGTATGTGTGACCCATCACCTGATGCATTTGCCAGCAATTCTCATGAGAGTCTGAAAAGTCATCATTGAACACTCTTAGCTCATAATGGTAGCAACAAACATAATTTCCTGGTTATCTATAAGAAGCGATAGTTCTTGCTGAAAACTCTGCCAGATCAAGGCAACCTCCATTACAGAGATATAATTACAAGCAAATCATGATGCTTACAACAGTCACAAATACTGAAGTGGCATAAAAGAGGTGTCTTGAAATTGAAAACAAGCATTTTTAAGTACAAAGGATCACGGGATCTAAGATGCAAGGGTCCTTAGAAGTCATCTCATCTTGTTTTCACTTGCGGAAATTGAAACCCAAAGTTACACAGATAGTAAAGTGGTCAAGCTGAGATTTTAACATAGGTCCTCTGATTTCCACTTCTGCAGCCTTCCCACTACACCATGCTCTTTAAAGAAGTATTCATAAATCAGGGACAGTCAGAATTCTATGTTGGAGGAGTTGGTAGAAGCAAAGTATGGAGAAGGACTAGGCATGTCATAACTATCTTGGGAAGCAGGCTGAACATATCTCATGGTACTTCTGATTTCTTTTCAATATCTTTAGTCAAGCAAACATCACTAACTAAGCACTTATTATGTACGTATCATATTCTAGGCACTGTGCTAGGCAGTGGGAATAAAGGGGCAAAATGTAAAACAATCTATTCTCTCAAAGAACTTATATTTTATCATGACAGAAAGAATGTGGATTTATAAGAATACATAGAATGCCAGAGCAAAGGGCACTATCAGCTTCCAGGATGAAAGAGAGGTTGTTGTGTAGAAGCTGTTAAGTGTGAGGGTAAATGAAGTAGAGAGAGAGCATTCCAGCCATGGGGAGCGGATGGTGAAAAAGCATGAAGATAGGTGGTGCTATGCAGGAGAAACAGAGGGAAGGATCATTTGGCTGAAGCATCCAGTGCATGAAGAAGAGTAATGTCTAAAGAAAATGGATCGATAGGTTGGAGTCACAGTTTTAAAAAGGAGTTGATATTTGATCCCAGAGGCACTAGGAAACCATTAAAGTTGATTGAGCAGGAGGGTGATATGGTCAGATCTGTTCATAAGGACAATCACTTTGGTGGCTCTATGGAAGAGAAATTGGGGTGTGGAGAGACTTGATAAAGAGGGACCAAATAGGAATCCATTCCAATAGCCCAGGAGAGGGGTCATGAAGGGCATTACCCTTCAGCAGTCATTTCTGGAGAAATTAACCTCCTGTGATGAAGAAATGCTATTGGTCATGAAGGGCATTACCTTTCAGCAGTCATTTCTGGAGAAATTAACCTCCTGTGATGAAGAAATGCTATAGGTATTTTATAAATCTGAACCCAAGTGCTTTTTTTTTCCCTTAAAAAAGAAAAATCTCTAAATGCTTAATACCTGGAATCTAGGTCAATACTACTCCTAGGTATGCCAATTTGTTGAAAAGATTACTTCTGCTGTATTCCACAGGATGTCACTTTGAATTATCTAAAGGTAATAATGGAAATACTTTTCATATTGTATTTTCTAGACAAGAAACAGAGAAGAGTCACATCCTTGAGGCTGAACTCATGAGATCGTGAGCTTATATGCTTCAACAAAAAGCAAGATGAGTTCTCCTGAACCGGCACCTGGCAATACATATTAGCCTCCCACACAATTCCTTGATTCTAAATTAGCCAAAGCATGGAACGTCAACAAAAATTAACACATCATTTTCATGTTCTTGTGCTAAATGACAATTATTGGCAACAGTGTTCATACCAGAGCAAATGCCCCAGAGTTGGCTATGCCATAGTTTAAATATTCACTGTTAAATTGAGATGCAGCATTTAAATGAATTGTAAATGTCCTCTATTTTTAATTCATCCATTGATTTACATTTAGCTGGCTTTCTGTTTTATAGTGGAAAGTAAACTGAAGTGGGATTCAGGAAATCTGGGTTCAGGTCCTGGTTCTGATATTAACTAATTGTCTGACTTTTTCTATGGCACTTAAGCTCTTGAAGGCTCACATATCACCTATAAAAAGAGGTGGTTGAGCCAGATAATCTCCAAGATTCTTTCAAGCTCTAGGATTCTATAATACTATAAAATTCAATCCAATTCAACACAACAAGATTTATGAAGTACTTAATAAGTTACTAAATACTTATGTTTAAGTCAGTATGCTAGGTGTTGAGAATGCAAAGGTAAAAATGGAAGAAAAAAAAAAAGACTTTCCTGTCGAGAATCTACAACTTGTACTCAGACAATTTGAGTAGGGAGCTAGCACAAAGAACTCAAGAAAGGCCCCTTACAGGAGAGCAGATTTCTCTCCTAGAAGGCAGCTGGGGAGAATAAGAGGTAGAGAAGACAGAAAGGCACTCCTTTTTGGCATAGAGGACAGACAGCCGGTCCAAATTCATGGTGATGTAAAGCTGGGCCTTTTGAGGGGAGAATTTGAGGAATGGTAAACTGGCCAGTTTTACAGTAATGGAACACATGTGAAGGGGAATAATGTGAACCATCTGAAAAATTAGATATCTAAAGAAATAATGCAGCCAGGTTGTAAAAGGCTAGGCTGCTTTATCTTTTATACTAGATGCAATTGAGAGACACTAAAGATTATTTTTTAAAAAATATTTTTTCCCTAATTACATGAAAAGCAATTTCTAGCATTCATTTTGAAAAACATTTTCAGTTCCAAATTCTCTCCCTCCCTACCTCTCTTACTCCCTCCCTGAAACAGTAAGTAATTTTATACAGGTTATACATATCACTAAAGACTCTTGAGCAAAAGACTGTCTACTAAGCACTCAAAATTTCAACAACTCATCTCAGTATGAATTTTTACTGGCAGGGAAATACCTGTTTTTGTGTAGACTTTATAGCCTAAATATTTGTTGCTTCTTAGTAGCATAATTCTAGCTAAGTTAATGAAAACTTTAATTTCACATAATTCTTTTACTTAAAGCTTCTTCAGTTATGCTACCATGTTTTTCTCCCTTATGCTGTCAAAATGTCTGTAAGATATTAATTAATATAAATTATCAATAAATAATTTATATCATACAATAGTTATTTATTATTTATTATTATATATTATGCTATATATAATGAATTATTAATTAGAAATTAAATATCAAATTAATATAAGTTAATTAAATCAAAACATAGTTTTCTGTAAATTAAACAAAAACGTACCCAATTCTACCCTAGAAAATGACAAACAATAACTAAGGTACAAAATCTTCCACTAAAGTCTGTCTCTGAGGCTTCACTGTGGCTTGGAGATGGCCATGGGTGACCTGAGAGCCCAAAGTCCAGCTTTTACCAAATTGGGAATTGTTTCTAGAAAGGCTTAAAATTGAGCACAGGCAAAAGCCTAAGCCTATTTAGGCTGAGGACTAGACTAGGTCAATTCAGAGAGGTTCTTGATCACTGGGTGTTTTGTTTTTCTGTTTGTTTTTTAGCCACAGTAACACTCAATGACATTACATTAAATCATAAGAGAGATCCAACCTTCACTGAAGGAGGTAAACTGGCTTACTAAATTATGGATCCTTGAAAAATTGAAGTGAAAGATCCTTGAACTTAATCAGCTAGGAATGCAACCCCACATTTATTTTCATTATTCATAATACTACCTCATAATACTTCGTGTTTGTGTTGTTTAGTCTTTTCAATTGTGTCCGACTCTTCATGACCCATTTGGGGTTTTCTTGGCAAAGATACTGGAGTGGTTTGTCATTTCCTTCTCCAGCTCATTTTACAGTTGAGGAAACTGAGACCAATAGGGTTAAGTGACTTGCTGAGGGTCACACAACTAGTAAGTGTCTGAGGCTACATTTGAACTCAGAAAGATGAGTTTTACTGACTTCAGGCCTTGAACTCTATCCACTATGCCACCTAGCCGTTCAATATTTCATAATACTACCATTTATGTAATATTTTAAAGTTGACAATCACAACATTCAATAATAAATGCTGTAAATGTTTTGGAGCAAGTATTATTCCCACTTTCTAAATGAGGAAAATGAAATGCAGAAAAATTAAAAGACTTGCTGGAGGTCACATAGAGGACACAAAGGCAGAGCTAGGAACTGACCACAGATATTAACTCCAAGTCCAGTGCTCTTTCTACTAGATCCACCTGCTTCCTACACTACTCTCCCACCCCAACACAAAAACACAATGTCTGGATAGAGTATCTATGATCTGATTTCTTTACTTCCTCTAAAGTATAATTAATTAGCTTATGAGCTCTTCATGGGCAGGGGCTACCTTTTGCCTTTCTTTGTATCTCTAGAACTTAGCACAGTACCTGGTATATAGTATGCACTTAATAAATACTTACTGACTGATTTATCCCTTTGGAAGATGTGGCTATAAAAAACAAAGTGAGAATAATGAGAGGAATTAGCCACACTTGATCTGGTTAAAATATATTAAATGGCTTTACAACTGTTTTTTGTTAGGGCTTTTTTCCTCCTGGGGAAGTGGGAGGGGGTGGGGCTAGTGCTAGGAGATTGCTTTTAAAGATATATTGTGTGGAAATATTTATTTGAAACATTTTCAGTAATAAATTACCTCCTGAAGTCAAATAAAAATTTGATTTCCAGCATCATTTATTTTGAGGAACAAATTTACTATTGGAGGCCTAATTTTGTTGATAGCAGTGTTTCTTGAAGTTTTTGATTCATAGATTATTTAAGCAGAACAAAAAGCAGACCATTTACCCCAGTCACAATGATATGCCAAAGCCCCCTTCCCTCCCAAAAAAATTATCAAGTTCCTCTGCGGGCAATATATTTGGAATCATTTCGTTCTCTGTGGCTACCTGACCTTTGTCAGCTCATGGGGGATGGGAGGGATGGGAAAGGAAAGTAACAGGGATATGAGTGGTCAAATTCACCAAAGGAAAGAGACTAGGCTATCGAGGGTGATCTTCAGGAAGGCTTTCTAAGCTATTTCTTTCCATTCCTTCATTTTTTTCCTGCTTCACACCTCACTTAACTCCTTCACCCTGGTCCAAAATCAAGAGCAGGAGGCATCCAACCAAGTCACTTTTTATTTAAGCTGGCGGCAGTAATTCTACCTAATGCTCTCATGATAACATTGGTTTCCTTCCAATAGTAAAGTTATTCAAAGTAAACAGCTCCCACTCGTCTCTCCTTATGCTCGCTGGAAAACTTCCCTTAAACACCAGTATGTTTATGCTTTAATTTCTGACTAACCCCTATAGTCATTCAGAAAAACTTCCATGAAGTACTCAACCACACTTTGAGAAATTATTTCAAATTCTGATATCACTTTTTTAATGATCTTGAGAATAACTCTCTGATTTACTCTGAAATCATTAGCTGTTAAATGAACTGGTCTAAAATTAATATGATCTAGGAATACTGATTTCTTTTATTACAATGGGTTCGACTGGATTAGAGTAGATGGCCTTCGAGAACGCAATTCCAATTCAGAGTTTCTGGTTTTACTCAATACCCAATGAGTTTATTAGTTTCTTTATACAGCACATCACGACTGTATTAGTTTCCCTCAATCTTCGAAAACCTGCTTATCTGCAGACTTGAATGGACAAACTGTTCCTATCCAAGTATAGAAAAAAATTTCACACCATAAGAGCCAAAGCCTGAAAAAACCTATCTCCATAAGGTTATGCTTCCATATGTAAGGTTTATCATATAATAGCGCATTTTTATATAACACATCAAAATTTATAAAGTGCTTTATACAACAACTCTATCAGGTAAAATATTGCAAATATTATTATCCCAATTTCACAGATAAGGAAACTGAGGCTCAAAGAGAATAAGTGAATTACTTCCCATAGTCCATAATCGCTGAGCAAATTTAGAGCTGAAATTCAACCAGAGAATTACAAATTCAGGGCACTCTATTGTAACACTGTCTCTCATAAAACCACAATGTAGACAAAAACAAGAAGCTGCATTTTCATTCATTAGTAAATAATTTATTTTTTGCCTTAGAATTAGACTGACAAGAATCTTGGTTTCCATCAATAGGAAAATAATCACTGTTATTTATTTGTGACAGCATAGGTACAATCCTATTACCACTATATCCCAGGTCACTTTGAAAACAAACCATCTCAGCATTACTTCCTCATACTTCTTATTTTCCAGTATCCATATGCTCTGTAAGCTTTATAGGAAGGTAATTATATCAAAACAACCTTGATTCAATTTGTAATTTTAATAAAAACAAATCATGAAATGCAGAATGATGAATTCCTGCTTAAACAAGAGTCAAATGGGGTTCAACCACATTCTGTACTCAACTTAGTCAATATATGTTGTAGCTTGGAAGGAAAAGCATATGCAGACATCACTATGCTATGATTAAATATCATATTTAGAAGGCAGCTGTCATCAATTAAAGGTAATTGCTATGTAATCCCCAGTCATGTTATGAATCATTATTAGCTTCAATCAGCAACTTAACCATTTATTTATTTATTTTACTTTAATTTGGAGCAAAAATGGCCTGTGCTCCAGTTTTAGAAGAGTCAAAATATACAGGGTGAAGGGTTAAAAACTAGGAAAATACACTCATAAAAACTAAGGCCCAACCTTGGTTCATTCAAAAAATGAAATGTCTATCTAAGAAGCAAATTCTTTGTCATATACCTTATCATGTAACAGTAGAACAAACAGACTGTTATCAGATTTCTTAGGAGGATGGGGACAGTTAGTGTCCCTATCCTGTATTCAAGAAGACTAGAAACATATGCAAAAAACATCTCTGGAAAACAAAAGCCCCAAAAAGGAGAAATAAAAACAAAACAAAACAAAATAAAAAGTTTAATGAGTAAGCCTACACCAGATTTTTACTTCTCCTTGTAATTTCCAAGAAAATTATACAATCTAAGAGTGAAGGGAAAAATTCTAGGACTCTATGGTTATATACAATTTTAAACTTTATAGAATCTAGATACCTAGATGGGTTTTGTTTTTTTGGTATCATCTTTTAAGTGTTTTCAAGATTCTTTCTTCAACTTATTATGAATATTTTAATTGATCTGTGACCTAGTTAACCTGGATTATCCAATGTATCCAAAATACATTTCATTAAAACTTCAGGTAGTAAGAATGCCCAAGACTAGAGGTTACATCATTGGGTCATAGATTTAAATTAGGAAGGGGGTGTAAGAGGATCATCTAATTAGCACAGTCTCCCTCAACTGCCCTCCCCACACTTGTATTTCTCAGTTAAGGAATCTGAAACCAGACAATGTTAAGTGAAGTGTTTCCAGAGTTGCATAGATAATGAAGGGGCATAGATAGTATTCTAATTCTGATCCTCTAAATTCAGCATCCTGTCTCAATGCCATAACATATGCTTTAATATGGTAAATCATCCAAGAGTTTTTGAAATACATTGATGGAGGTGTGATTTCACAGAAGAGTTTCCTTTGCTGGTACAAGTTATACAACTTTCATGCTTCTGCTGTGTTCTCATTCAATCCCCTCCCATAAATTCTTCAGAAATGGTCCACCCAATAGATTGGATGCCTTTCTCTGATTCTTTTACTATCTCAAGGGAATCAATGTAACAGTTGGCATTATTCTCCTATTATCTCCCATTTTTAGTACACGACACTTCCTTGGAGGTCACACACAACTTCAGAGATACTTCTATGACATTTTTTGCACTCAAGCCATTGTTGGTAATATGATATTGCCTACCACTAGTTTTTGAACCCAAAATTTTGAACCTTCTGAGATTGTAATATTCCATGGTTTGCTACCATTCCTGAGGTAATAGTGGTGTTAGAGATCAGTTTTTGCAGCATATAGCAAATAAATTGAACATAATAGATCTAAAGCTAGAAGGGACCTCAGAGGTATCTAATCAACCTTCTTGAAGTTTAAGTGACTTGCCCAAGGTAACACAAGTAATATCAGCCCTGGAAATTGAATCCAGGTCATCAGACTTCAGAGTCAATGCTCTTTCCATTATATTATGGTTCCTCCTGTGAGCCTAACATCTTTTAAAAAATATAACTGCATTTATAATTGATAGCATTTATGTAGCATTTTAAGGTTTCCAAAGAGTTTTACATGTTTGATCCACAAAACAACCCTATCAGGTAGTTATCCTCATTTTACAGATAAGGAAAGAGATTAAGGGACTTGCCTAGGGTTACCCAGCTACTGAGTGCCTGAGGCAGGATTTTAACTCAATCAAATTTTAATGAAAAATGCACGTCACTTCTCTTTCTTAAGGATGTGTCCTTTGGGGATAGTACTTCCACAGGCCAGTTTCTGGTGGGCTTGTTTGCCAGCCCAGTCTGTATTACTTGGCTTGAGGATGTGACATCAAGATATAAGATAGGGTGCACGGGATTTGAAGGTAAAGGACAGACACAGAGAAATGGTCAACAGGATAATACACAGGCATACCTGTCTTTTTGCCCCTACTGTACCCCCCCTCCTATAGTAACTCCAGGGACATTTGAATATGCTCTTTTCCAGCATTAGGTGACAGGATTAGACAGGTACATAAGTTGGACTCTGGGACCTTAGAACCATTAAAGCAAGTATCCTGTTCACCCATGCAGTTGTAACTCTAAAAATCAATGAAAGTTTCTATAGCAACTCACAATCTTGGTGTGGGTAGCCTGCTGTGAAATAAACATCTCTGCTCTACTTTCACTTTTGTGTTAAGAGGTCAGTTATAACAGCAAACTTGTCATTCCTCAGGACACTAAAACCAGTAGAAATAGACTCCAACCTAAAAGAGCCAGAAGGCCTTGATGAACCCCTAGAACATATCTGAAATGTTCTGCTTTATGATGGACATGCTCATGACTTTATTAATTTTGCTTTGCTTTTAACTAATCTAATTTAGCAGTTTAACCACTGTCATTAAGGGCAGTATTTGAAACAATACATGGATCTGGAAGGAATGGCTGTGAGTGGTTGGGGGAGACCTAAATGACATGTCATGATGGACAGATATTTCTAGCCAGACAATCTGGTAAGCACCAGTGAATGATGGCAGGCTAGGTAAATAATTACCAGCCTGATGAGACCCGACTGTACAACCAAGAGCATGATGTATTAAAATGAGGAAAGTGAGGATCAGAGTTTAATAATGTATGTGTATGTTAGAGACAGACAGAGAGAGAGAGAGCTAATTTTGTTACTCCTTTTTGAGGTTTTCTCCACAAAGATACTGAAGTGGTTTGCCATTTCCTTCTCCAGTTCATTTTGCAGATAAGGAAACTGAGGCAAATAAGATTAAGTGACTTGCTCAGGATCCAACAGCAAGTAAGAGTCTGAAGCCAGACTGGAACTTTGGAAGATGAGTCTTCTGACTCCAGGCTTGGCTCTCTACCACTGTGCCACCTACTTTCCAATAGAGGGCTGGTATACACAAAAAAAATGAACTTTTAGGGAAAGTTTTCATTAAGGTACCTCAATTTCTTCCACCTATTGTGTATTAAAAAATAATGGAAAACAAATTATGTCAAATGTGTAATGATGCTAAGATAGTCTAGTCAATTGCAAGTATTTTGGACACAAAAATCACTTAGTATCTGTTGCTAATATGAAATCATGGTTCTTTATTTTCTTTTCAGGATTGCAACACTTTTATTCAGCCACTTCTACGAGGAGGCTCTGAATGACAACTTGCTAAAATGTGAGACTCTTTGAATTCCGTCATTCAGGTCAAGTGTTTCTCCCACAGAAGCAGCTTGTTTCAAAAGGCAGCTTCCTAAATTGGTTCACTATACATATGTGTGAATGAATACGGATAAACACAAATACAGAGACACATGTGTAGGTATAAATTTTCTTTTCTATAAAGCTCAATGCCCCCTTATCCATGCAAAGCAGCAGATTAATTGTGGGGTTAGGAAAGAGGAGCTTAGAAAGAGAATTTAGCCTACAGTGAGACCAAGAAAAAAGTAAAAGATATGTAATATATTTCCCTAATGGTGAAACATATAGCAGATTTTCTTCTTTTTCTAATGTGAAAGGTCATCTTAAAGGTTAGAAAGGAATGGGTGTTAATGCCCACTATGACAAATGCTGTGTACAAAACTTCCAATTAAATGTTTAATGCTAAAATGCAATCATAAATAAATTACATATGATATCCTACAGAGTCTAAATTTAAGTCATGGTACATCATTACACACCAGATAGTGAATAATGACTCTGAGGAGATTAAGTGTAAAAAAAATTAGTTCCCAGTAATTACAATTTTATAATGAGTAATTGTTGTATAATTACAGGGGTATTATTGGACTATCATAGCTCATCTCTGATATATTCTTAGGGCAAGAAACAAGTGATTTATTGTATACTTCCTGGATGGCTAAAACTGTTTTGCCTTTTAAAGTATGTTATAATTACCCGATATGTATCAGTTGACATCTTGTTGCCATTTATTAAAAGGGAATTTATTACCACTTTGAAAGATAATTTGTACTTTAAACTAGAAACCAGTTAGACTAGTACATAGTCTAAACCAGCCCTTCCACTGCTGCTGAGACAAAAGCTATTTCACAGCTGAGCTTCACAGAATAATTGTATTAAAAGGCATGCTCAAACCAGCTAATGATGATTTCAGGCATACAATTACTTCCAATTGAAAAAAATTCACAAGTAATATGTGTTAATCTTGGAGTCAGTAGGCCCTGGATACAAATCCTACTTCTGACCCATACTAGCTAATGATCATGGGGAATCACTTCATCTCTGAGTCTCAGTTTCCTTTTCTGTAAAACAGGAAATATTTTTCTGTAATAAACTTGTAGTACCTGCATCACAGGTTGAAATAAAGGAGATAACGAAACTAAAGGGTTTTTGCAAACATTAAAGTGCTACATAAAAGTCTACCACTATTATTATGTACCAACTAGACAAAACCCAATTATATCAGTTAGGCTAAGGATGATTTTTTCTGTATTGTATCAGTTTCTTTAAATTGTTGGTCCCCAAAATAGTGGACCCAACCAAAAGCAACAGAATAAAATACAGCACTATGATTTGAGAGGAAAAATGTAAAGTATGGATGAAATTAGCCAACCCAAAATATGGATGAATGTACTTATTGTCATTTATTAAGCTAGAATCACAGAAGTAAAGTGACTGATATTCACATTGGTTCCCATATGAATGCAGGATGTAGACTACTTAGGAACAAGAAATTATGTTTTCTATATTCAATTCAATATATGCTTATTAAGTGCCTAATACATAGCATAAATACATGGCCTCGAGAAGGCTAAAATCTAGTCACTTATTTTATTTAAAGACTTAGGCTCAATAATTACTAGAATAGGAACTTAAATTTTTTTTGTCCAACTTTTCATCAACTTTCCCTTTTACTAAGGGAGTGTGTCACTTTCTTCATTCCACTCCCCCATCCTCCCCATTCTAGATGTGGCAGAAAATTTGAATAACCCTGCCTTTAGGGAGACAGGTGGGATTCTAGACAATTGAGAATTACATTCTACAGGAGGATATTTTGTGAAGCACTTAGACTTAGGTGCCAGATGAACCATGCAGGTGCCTAGAGGAAAGATGACAGCTAGCCTTGCAATCACAGTATAACTCCGTGTTGGTGATGAGAGGAGAAACCCACACATGATGAGAGGAAGAGAGTGTGGTCTGAACTCCTCAAGACACTTGTGTTGACTTGCAAGAATCAGTGTAGAAAGAAAGCACTTCAGTTTGGAGTGTGCCAGTCATTGACTGGTACAGCCATGTGTGGCAACAGAGAACAGTACAGGACCAATACCACCGGCTAGGTGCTACAAAGAAGCCTGCTTAGGGAGTGGCTCCAGACACTGAGGAACCTAAGGAATATGTGATGGGAATCCTACCTAACCTAATGCATGACTACTGATTTACTGATACTATAGAAGGTAAATTGCTCATTGAAAAATGATGTAACTATAGATAAGTTCTGCTGCTCATTCACTTTGTTTTATTGGATGTGCAAAAAAAACTTCTTTGAATCTTGTGAATTCTGCAGTTGACAAGAGAAATGTGACAATATATGGTATCACATAACTCTCCCAAATTTTAGGGACTGGGAAAATGAACCAGATATTCCAGGAAGAATATCTCCAAAGTATATTCGGATGATGTGTGTCCTGTAGGAACAAAACCAACTAGTATTTGGGGAAACTACCTATCATTGGAGTGTCTCTAGAGATGATTCCAAATGAAGTGGGATGTTACTACATTGTGAAAAATGAAAAATATAAAGAAACATGGAAAGATATATGTAAAGTAAAAAACAAAACAAAACAAAACAAAAAATTCAAGAATACAATTTATTAGTGAACCAATCGATTATTTTCTCTCCTGAAATCTAAGCAAGCCACTTAACCTTTCTGAATGTCCTTCACTTTCCTCATCTGCAAAATCAGGGAGCGGGACTAAATGGTGTCTGGGGTCTTTTTCTGCTATAGATCTACGATAAGCTCACATAGCACCTTGTTCTCCCCAGTCTCTCATTCGAGGACCTTCGCTCATACTTTAAGGAAGAAAATCAAGGACACTCACTGAGAATTTCCTTTTCTCTTTATCTCCCATCCCTCGCTTGCCATCACTCACTTCCTCCACCTATCTCTTCCTTTATTCTTTGATGAAGAGGTGTCCCATTTCCTTATGAAGCCCAGTCAGTCTTACCCTTGATCCATCCCCTCTCACATCCTCCTGTGTTTTGTCCCCATTGTCATCTGCCTTATTTCTCTAATCTTCAACATCTCTATCTATGCCACTAATGGTGGATGTACCTAAAGGCCAGACCCGCTTCTCTTTTCATTTTATGCTGTCATTTGATGATCTCATCAGCACCCATGGGCTCAATTATCGTCTCAATGCAAATGATCCACAGATCTATATATCCAGCCCTATCTCCCAAGTTCTAGTCCAACATCACAACATGCTAATTTAGACATTTCAAACGCCATGACTCATACATCTTAAACTCAATGTGTCCAACACAGAACCTAAATCGTCCCTCTTCCAAAATTCATTATTTCTGTTCAGGACATCACCATCCTTCCAGTTATCTGGGTTCATAACCTTGGCCTCTCTGCCTTTCCATTGACTATCCCTGTTGCCTGAATTGCTATTCCTCCTCACTGCCACCTCTCAGACACCCTTCAAGACTAAAATACCATCTTCTTCAGAAGGACTTTTGTGTTCCCCCCAGGTGTCTTCCCTTCAAAGGTCAGTTTGTATTTGTTTTATATGCATCTTTAGCTCCTCCTGTAGAACATAAGCTCCTTGGGGGCACGGGCCCATTCACTTCTGTCTAGATATCCCTAACACATAGCACAATGCCTAGCACATAAAAGACACAATAAATGCTGGCAATTGGAAGACTTCCTTGAACTGATGCAAAGTGAAGTATGCAGAGTGAAGAAAACAATAGACACACAGACTAGAATAATGTAAATGTGAAAAACCATCACAAAATAATAAAAAATGGATGTTACCAAATTACAAAGGACAAACCTAGTCCAAAAAGAGTTATAAGAAGTTATCTTCCTTTACTCCTTTGCAGAGGTAGGTGGGGGAGGGACGAGGAAGGTTCAAGGGCATAGAATACTGCGTATGTGAGATTTTTCCTTTTTTTGATATATTGATGAGTTTTGTTGGGGTTTTTTCCCCCTCTTTCTTTGTTGTTGTTGTTATAAGAAAGAGGGAGATATACGTGGGGAAGTTAGGTGATATAAAAATAAAACATCAGTAAAATTCTTTTAAAAATAAATGCTGGTTGATTGATGAGAGAATATACTTACAAATATGATTATAATCAATGCCAAGAAGCAAAGAACTCTCTTATTTTGATCTATCTTTTCTGGAACTGTTGTATATATTGTAGTATGTATGTTGGGAGAGTGGAGGAGGAGGAAAGGTTCTGGTTTCTGGCCAAGTCACATAGTTCAGAAGTTTAACACAAACAAAAAGGTTATATACTTATCAGAACTGGTTCTTGCTTCTTGGTACCAGAGAAAGACTATTTTTTAAAATAAAAGAAAACTAACCCTCTGTCAGACTATGTGGCAAATAATCTATATTAAAGAGAGAAAACACACTGATAAGGCCTGAAATAAGAAACTGCTCATTGTCTTGGCTTCCTCTACCATCTAACCTAGGAAATATTTTAGGGCACAAACAGTTTTGCAACAGAAAGGTTTAGAGATTTATAATAATATTATATGTTATGTTATACTATAATATATTAATAATATATTATAATACATTATATATTATATAAATTATAATCTACATCTGTAATTCTGACATCAAATCATTTTTGACAATTTATATTTTAGATGTAAATTCTTCCCATTCAGGAAGATAGAGAAGGAGAAATAATTCATTTCATTGGGAAATTTTTTCATCACTAATTTAATCCTGCAGCAAGACAGAGAGGGAGATTGCATAAAGTTGTCTATGTCTGTACCCCAAATGACTTTTAGAGATACCCACTTTCCCTTCTTCCACGTTGTTCTCTATTAGGTGCTCCTGAAATTTGAGTTTTAAGAGGGCAAATGGTAGATGCTTGAGTTAAAGAGAATCACTATAAAGCATATTCATACCTGGGAGTCTTGCAGAGTTGGAATTCATTCTCAGGATGAATGTAAGCAAATAATACAAGGATCTGATGTCCTTATGTGCATGTTATATGCATTTTTCTAGGTGTATGTAAATTTATATGCTATGCTGGCTTTTTTTTTTTAAATACAAGTACCTGGAATCCATATGCCTTTCAAGTACTTAATAAAGGTTACTAACAACATAATAACAATAGGCTTGAAATTATTGAGAAAGAAGTAGACCATTCATCTCTTGGCTCCCAGGATCCACTGAGTGCATACAATCTATTAAATGGACCTGCTGAAAAACAATGGACATCATGAAAGTGAACATTTAGTTCATTTCACAGTTAGAAAATGACTCATGATTGTAGCTCTCAAAAAAGTACCTGGTGAGGTTCAATAATAACTTGCTTCATACTTTTTCACTAGCAAATGTAATTTATCAGAAAGCGGTAACACACAGGATTACTCGAATAACACTAATCAGAATTTTAAAAAATCTTCAATAATATCCCAAACAATATGACTCTAGGGTTAAGAATGTTTCAGATTTTTAGCCATAAAAAAAAATTCTCATTAAAATAATAGAAAGCATTATTTAAAAAAAAAAGAAGAAAATAACAAAAACACAGGAATACCAAAGAAATTCTCACTTGTGCATTTACTACCAAATTTCCCTGTGAGAAGGGTCAGGGATTGTTCCAGTTTGTTTTTGTATCATCAAAAACTTTAGCCTCATAATTGGCACTTTAAGAATTGCTTATTGAGTTGAACTGAAGAGACATGGGAATTAAGTCCACACTCTAGAATTCACTTTTTGACCTTAGACAAATTACCTAACTTTTCTGAGCTTCACTTTGCCTAAATGCAAATGGAGACAATAATAATTATAATGTGGGTTTGTGAGGGAAGTGCTTTGTAAAACCAAATGTGCCATCAGAACATGAGCTATTATTAGTTATAGTTATAGCAAAGGTGTGTCCTTACTCTCCAAGATTTAGCTATCTTTATATATCACTTCACTAAACAAAAATTCCAACAAACGAAAGCATTTCATATGCCTCAAAAAACATTATTATAGTAATATTTCTTTGTGTTCATTTTGTTAGAGTTAGAGGCAATTGACAGGTCAAGTCTCAAGTACAGCCTCTGATACATACAGGCAAAGTGCCATGGGCAAGCCATTCAACCTCTCCGAATTCCAGGCAATTCTCTAAGAGTGTAAATTAGAGATGAGTTGTAAACTATCATTGGTGAACAGAGTTTCCATGCTGGGAGAAAACATAGGTGCTGACTAAAAACACATAAAAAACCATAAAACAAAAAACACTGACTTTGAAAGCATCCAACAGAAAGCATGAAATGATCACTGAAAATCCTAGCACCACTCATCAATTCTAGATCATTTGCATTTAATTTTCCTCACTCAAATCTGACTTACGGTATTTGCAAGAGACTGCAACCATACAGGTGGGAATCAATATTAACTAAGCACATTTTATAACATGCTAATAAATAGTAATGATGTTCCATTCATATTTAAAGAGTATCTACTGACCTACCTATAAAGCAGATGGTCTGAGCTGTTTTGCCAGTAGCAAAAATGGGTTTTACTGACCAAGACAACTTTTCTTAGAGTTAGAGATAAGGTCAGCTGCCATGGAATAAAACAATGTAAATTAGCCCATTTTTAAGGCAGAACCACAACTTTGACTTCATCAGCGTTATGCTCTAATTCGCTAGCCTATATTCTGTAAGTAGATTGAATATTACTTTTTTTTAGTAATTAAAGAATGAATGAATGAATAGATGGATGAATGAAAGAATGAAAAAGCCCTTACAATGTGCCTTTACTTTTAAAACCTTACTACGTTCCAAGCACTGTGCTAAATGCAGAGTGTATAAATACCAAAGTGATCTCAAAGAGCTCACATTCGAATAAGTGGAACAAATACATATAGGACACTAGTGACCAGAGTAGCACCAGGTATCTTAAAGTCCCTCAGTGAGATGTGAGATTGAGGATCCCTTTTTCCCTAATCACTCTTTAAGACCTCTAGATCAGTTGACTTCACCATAATCATCTGTTAAGGCATAAGGAATTTTATGTCTAAGTGTGCCTTCCTTTAGAAGACACTGTTTGTACAAACTGATTTTTGGTGAATCAAAATACATTTTAAATACAACTTAAACACATAGAAAATTCTGTTTAAAAATAATTAGAATTAATTATTAAATATATAATAATGATCACATTATATATATGATAATTAATTGGAGTTATTAATTTAAAAATTATCCCCAAAGGCTATGAAATGGGAATATTCTAAAATACTGAATATTCTGAATATTTCAAAATACTAGTACTATACTAGTAATCACAAAATATTAAAAGAACCCAGGGAAAGCCTCCAGTGCATCTTGTACCCTAAAGGCTAAGAATGGGAAGCAGCATATCACGCTGGACAACACTGGACTGTCTACTTGTGTAAACCTGGGTAGGTCATACAACCTCTGTGGGCTTCTGTTTCAATTGCAAAATGCAGGGTCTGAACGAGATGGCCTGTGAGGTTCCTTCCATCTCTAAATCTATGCTCTTACCATTACTGTGTACACTGGTAAGGGGGAATACCCACAATGATGAGATCACGAATTCATCCAAGTATCATATGTGAATTACCAACTTCCAAAGCCTTAGAGTACAATGAACTACTCTTGCCACTAGACTATACTTAATTTCATCTTTCTCAAATGATTCAAATGGTGAAGCAGGACTTTGCTATAAGTTTTAGGATCAACATGATAAGCCTTAATTCATACAACACAGGATTAGAAAAGAAAAATATACTAGGAAGTAGGACATAACATAAATATTCTCCTGGCACATATATGTATATGTTTATGTATATAGCTGCAAGGGAATTTATATTCTAAACCTAAGTTATCCCAGTTACCCATGAATGACCATGTCAATTCTCTGCTCAAGAAGCTGCAGTGACTCCCTATTGCCCCAGGTTGAAATACAAACTATTCAGCTTAGTTTTTGGCATTTGATAATTTGGTTTCAGTTTACTTTTTTGGTGCTATTTTGTAAGACTTCTCATGTCCTTTACATTCTGGTCAATCTTGCCTAGATGCTATTCTCTGTGTACCAGACGCCATCTCCCGCCAGGGCACCTTTGCCCAGGTTGGTCTCCAGGCAATAATTTCTGTTCTTCCTCATTCTACCTTTGGCAAGCCCTAGAACAGGGGTCCTTAACCTTTATGTGTCATGTATCCCTCTGGCAGTCTGGTGAAACCTACTGATCTCTTCTCAGAAGAAAATGTGTTGAAATATACATAATAAATACATTAAAGTACAATGATCAAATATTACAAAGAAGTTCATGGACTCTGTGTTAAGAACTCCTGCCCCAGATTAATTTAAGATTCAGATCAGGTGTTACCTCCTGCAAAAGATCATTCTGATCTACCTCAACTGTTGGGGACCCCTCCATTTCCAGAAATTACTTTGAATTTTTTAATCTATATCCAATGGTGTACCTCCCCTGTATAATGTATGGTCCTCAAGGACAGAGATCACATCTTTTTTTTTTTAACCTATGTTATCTATTCTCAACAGTGTCACTGTAGCACTTTGCACGTAATAAGTGCTTAAGAATTGTTCTTTGAACGTGAATATTTAATTTTTTCCAAACCCTTGTAAGAAATACAAAATTTTAAGTATCGACCTTCTTGCCTAGTATTAAGGTCATCTCCATCTGCTTCACAGAAGACTTTCACAGGCTTCCTTTTAGTATTTGTCATGAAATATGAGAAATGCTGAGTCTTACTTTTAAAAAGTTATCTTTTAGCACAAAAAGTTACACAAGAGTTTTTGGTTTTGTATTCTGCATTTCCCTAAAAAAAAGAACATATTTATAATAATTATTTAATTTTGTGCACTGACAGTTAAAAAAACAATAACAAAACCCCAAACTCAAATGCTGCTGAGTTCTTTTACTGGATATTTCTCATATTTGCACAGAAAAGTTTCTCAAATCAACTTTGTGTGTCTGTTTTGTTTGTCTTGTTTGTTTACAATACTTTGTTATACTACTAGGCTTCCCACAGTGCACTTAGATATATTAAAGCTACTACAACATGAGCCCTCTGATAAAGGGCAATTGAATTTTTCTCAAAGTGGGGAGGGGAAAGCAGTAAAATTTCACTTAGAACTACTGGGTGGGCAGATTAGTCAGGCATGAATTAGCAAGGTTCTACTGTAATTTGATTTTAAAGCATAGTTCCTTGTAACTTTCAAAGCCCTGTTTGTCTCATAAATGAATTTGTAGTCTAAACCAAACAAATGATTATCACTTCATTTTGTCTTTAAAAAAAAAAGAGAGAAGATTTTGGGGACATCTCCCAACAAAACAAAACAAGGTTTGCTTTAGAACGAACAAACCAGTCCTTCCCTTCAGACATGTCATCATCTCTCTAAGCAAAAACACTTTAAACAACAAATGGATTTTAATATACAAGAAAGTTAATGGGCATTTAAACCTATATTTATGCTCAAAGTTTGTGCTTTTAAAACATTTAAAGAAGAGATTTTTTAACCTGGGTTCCAAAAACTTTTCAAAAATAATATTGTGACAATTATGTTGATATAATTGGTTCCTTTAGTATTCTTATGTGGGGGGACACCCAATTTGCTAAGAGATGATCCTCTGTAGTCTTTCTTGTTTGTGTTTGTATTAGAATTAAGCAATGAGATTTGAATCCCAGGCAGAGGTATTCAAAAGGTTATAGAAAGTTACTGAAATACACACACACACACACAGAACTGACAAAAAAAGTCCTGGTGTGGAGACATTGCAGTGGGGAGGATGGCCTAAGGGCTAGAGATATAAACAGAAAATCAAGACAGTCCTTGCTCTCGAGAAGCTCACATTCCATTGGGGGAAGACAAATACATAGAGAAAGTCAGAAGAGAAGGCCCAATGGTCCTTATAATATAACAGCAAGGCACGTACGTTGACAAAACCTTATCAGTCTTTGATGATGGTCCATAGGGCAGTGCCAGGAATTTTCTTTCTTTTTTTTTTTTTTAGAGATACAGTGAGTATGCTTACTGAGGAGAAGGTAGTGTTATAGCATGCAGAAGCAATTACTGGACTGTCTCCACAGGGGTTGTTCCTCTGGATGATGACTGATGTTGGAAGATGTGCCAGTGGCCTGGTAGGGTGGGGTGCTGGCAGGGTGCTTGGGCTCAGGGTCCTGGGATGCCTCCACTAGGCTATCTCTTGGTCAGGGTGCCTTGCTGCTCTTCTACTGTAATCCTGTTTATGAGGGGAATGCCTGACAGTCAATGGGATAAGCAGGTGGGAGATCCCAAGGAGTTAAAAATTTTGACTAGAACTAATTAACACTTCCCCCTGTTATCCATCCATCTATCCATCCTTTCTTCTTTTGCTATTTTTCAAATTCCTACTATGTGTGGTAGGGGAGATTAAAAAATAATTAAGACATTATCCCTGACCTCACTGAATTGACAATCTAACAAGGGAAAGAAAGTACATACACAAATATGAAAAACTATGAAATAGAGTATAAATGTGGTACAGAATGATAACAAGACTATAGGAACAAAGTACTATGCAAACTCAGAAGAAAGAAAGGTAATTTCCTTGGTGGTTGAACACTGGAGCTACTTCTCTCATTTGTTTCCCCCCATCCATTTACTAGAGCTAAGTAAATGAATGATAGGATTGATTTATATATGAGTATTGAGACATTTTAGGTTTGGGGTAATAGGAGGCTAATTCCTTGCATGGGAACCGGAAGGTCCGATGCATGTTTGGCTTTTGTCAAGGCAAATGGGGTGATGGGTCCTTTCCACCAGTTTCTATGCAGTGACAATATTGTGTTACTTTCAGCACAAAAATAAAAACAACACATAAACTTAAGTGACCTTAATTTATTTTTTAAAAAAGAGTGCAATATAGTACTCAACCCTGTCTCATCCTCTTCAATTAGGCAAGACTTCAAAGTTACATGTTCCAATTGGCTCATCCTAAATTGGGACAGAACATGGCTGCTTCCAGCTTCCATTCATGCTTTTCAAGTTCTCTTGGGACAGGGAGGGAGGGATAGAATAGTATACCTACAGGGGAAGGAGGACACTCATGTGGCCTTGCAGATGGCATTATCTTATACATAGCTCACAAAATTTAGGAATAAAATACATACATAAACAATAATTACACAACTATGTATTTGCATGCTACTTAATATAAACAATTGTCTTTATCTGAAATCTCCTATGCCAGTCTCACAGTTACATCACAGACATATAATGATAACCCATGACTGACTTGACAGTCACTCAGGTGGGTTATATAATTTGCCTCCCAATAGAGACATAAATCAATGAGAACCATATCAGGACTTCACCCTTCATATATTCTATACATATTTATGCTGCCAAAAATTACAGTCAAATTTCTTGCTGTCCTAAAGTAACTTATACAGACTTTTTTTTGGGGGGGGGGGAGTAGAGCAGTGTTATTATGTAATTTATAATCTTAGATAGTTGTCTGGAATCATTAAAAAGCCAAGAGTCTTGCCAGAATCACAGTTCCAGTATGTGCAAGAGGAAGGACTTGAATCTAGGTCTTTGAAACTCCAGGGACACCCTCCACACCCATCCCCCACAAAAACACATAATCCATTCAGAGTTTATTGTAAAATTATTCAAACACATTTGACACCTAGGACTTTGTGAACATGCTGAGTATCTTCCACTTTAAACTGAGCTCAGTTTATTTTTCTGCTCACTCATTTTAGATGAGCTATCTTCTTGAACACGTAACAGGATTTAAAATAGATGAGAACCTAAACTCATTTTCCTAACATTTAAAAAATAATCAAGAAAACTTGCCCTAACATGATGTCCTCAAGGACAGCCAAGGGTGTGGTGCCAACATCAGTAAGAGCTCAGTAACAGGATAAAGCAGAGATTAGATTTTCATGGGGTTGGTTTGTTTGTTTTTTGGTACAAATCTTGTTACTCCAAATCAGGAGTGGAGAACCTGCTGCCTCAAGGCAGGCTTACTTCTTGAAAATAAGGATAACTTTGAATTTTAAAAAGACCCTTGCATAAGACACACAATAGGAACTCAAAAATATTTTTTGAATATGGTTTGGTAATAACTAGATATGTAAACTTTTTTGTGTGAGAAATAAAAGATTTCAACTAAAGCTCCATTTCATTGTGCTAGAAACCACAGCATATTTCTTAAATCAGAGTTCAAATTTATACCTTTCTTTCCTCATTGCACTATTTTTTTATTAAGGAAAATGAAAAGATTCTTTTTTTTAAAAGATAAAAATTATTTGGGAAATGTTGAAAAGCATGAATAAAAATATAGAAACAAGTCCCATTTCCTGCTTAAGTTTCCTGGTCAAAGAAAAGTAAAGAGAAAAAACCTAAAGCTTCTTCCCTTCTAGCTAGTCATGATGTCTCTAAAACACTTACTTCCTTATAGCAAAGCCACAAGCCTGCAAGCACTTTCAATTGCTACTACCTTACGTAGTGGCAGAATCCATGTTCAGTCAAATGGAAGAAAAAAAAAATTGTCACTCTAGATATTGGTGCCAGTGGCATTAAAGAGACAGGAGCTTCTTTCTCTCCTCCTCTTCCTTTCTCCTCCCCCTGCCCTCCTTATCTTTCTCAACTACTTGAAAAGAATCAGGATAATACTATCATAACCTGAGGAAATACTCTAACAACTAAAAGGTGGCACAACTCCACTGTTTCTCAAGCAAACAGGTTTAGCAATCCCTATATTACATTCAAGGAAAGTGAAGAATGTATTTAAAGCAACTTTCTCGGAGTCACTTAGTGAGCTGTTAGTACGTATGGAAAGAAATCTCACCAGTCCGGGCACTCAAGTTTGGGCTGCATAACCACAAAACTACAAACCAGACAGACAGTACCACTGTTGGCTACTGAGGAAAGTCTTCAAAAATGGGTCCCAAAGCAATCAATGGTGAAACAGCTTCTATAGGCATATTTCAGTTTACAATCTCAAATTCAAAAGCATACTTCACTCAGATTTTCCATTATAACTTATTCTCAAATGACTTTAACAATTGAGAAGTGACATTTATCTATGAAATCTTCTCTTAAAGAGTTCAACTTGGGGCAGCTAGGTAGTGCAGTGGATAGAGGACTGGCCCTGTATTCAGGAGGACCTGAGTTCAAATCCAGCCTCAGACACATAACACTTACTAGCTGTCCTCTGTCACTAAGCGATCCTGGGCAAGTCACTTAACCCCATTGCCTAGCCAAAAAAAAAAAAAAAGAGTTCAATTTGAAAGCGAGAGAGTCAGTTAGTCCACAAGCATTTATTAAATGCTTATCAGGCACTGTTTTAAGCGCTGGGGCACAGAAAAGGTTAAAAAAAAATATGATCACTGCCCTGAAGAAAATCACATCGTAATAAGGGAGACAACATAGAAAATAACTACATAGATAGAAGATATATAAAGTATTAAGTGGAAGGTAATCTCATAAGGAAGGTATTAATAGCAGAGAAGCAAAGGAAGCCTCCAACAGAAGGTGGGATTTAAGCTAAAGTATTGAAGAAAGTAGGAGACATGAGGAGGCAGAGGCAGGAGAGAAAGCATTCTAGGAATACAGGACAGACAGTGCAAAGTTGGTACAAAGGGTGGCATGTATGAGGAACAGCAAGTAGGTCAGTTTGTTGTTGTTGAGTTGTTTCAATTGTGTCCAGCTCCTACTGACCCCATTTGGGATTTTCTCGGCAAAGATATTGGAGTGGTTTGGCATTTCGTTCTCCAGCTCATTTTACAGATGAGGAAACTGAGGCAAATGAGGTTAAATGACTCATCCAAGGTCACTTACTAGCAGTGTCTGAGACCACATTTGAACTCAGGTCTTCTTGCCTCCTTTTCTATCAAACAGCTAGTTCATGGAAGGGAATAAAGCATAAGACTTGAAAGGGAAGGAAGAGGCCATGCTGTGAAGACCAGGGCTATATTATATCTAGTGGGCCATTATTCTTAGCAGGAAGACTGAAATAATGGCATGGAAATTTTAAGGGAAAAATTCAGAGGGAGGGCAACAGAAGTAGGAGTCTTATGTAGAAATAGGCCATATTCGTGTGAAGCAGATTCTCCTGCTGCTTCCATAATTGTGTGTGTGTGTGTACACACGTGCATATATGTATGTATGTACATGTACATGTATATGTGTGTATATATATATATATACACACACACATACACACATATATATATGTACAGATATAAAAATTTGTGGTCTTTTAAGTAAAAAAAAAAAGGTACCAAAACTCATTTATTTCAAGATTCTGGAACAAGTTAGCTTTCACTGTCACCATCCCCAGTTAATCCCAAATGCAGTGAATTAATGCATTAATTGACAGTAGAAATAACTTTAGATTTGGAGTAAGAGTTCAAATTCAATTCTGCCACCTAGTCACCTCTATGACCATGTCACAGGTCATTTAACTATTCTGGTCCTCAGTTTTCTCAACTGTAAAAGGAGTAGGTTTACCAGACCAGTGGTTCTCAAATGTTTTGATCTCAGAATCCCTTTATATTCTTAGAAATTATTTAGGACCCCACCAAAAGATCTTGTTTATGTGGGTTATAGCTATTGATATTTGCCATGTTAAAAATTAATATGTTTTAGTATTAGTATGAAAAGAGTTTTGGCTTTGAGGACCTCCTGAAAGGGGGATATCTTGACTTCTAAGGTCCCTTTCAGCTCAAAATCTATGATACTAATTTCTCCTGCTTTTCCTGAACTATGGTAAGAGCAATTATCTAATATTGCAATAACCCCAGAGTAATTTTGGGGCATATAGGTGGTCCAGTGGATAAAGCACCATGCCTGAAGTCAGGAATACTCATCTTCCTGAGTTCAAATCCAGCCTCAGACACTTATTAGCTGTGTGATCCTGTGCAAGTCACTTAATACTGTTTGCCTCAGTTTCCTCATCTGTAAAATGAGCTGGAGAAGGAAATGACAAATCACTCTAGTAGCTTTGCCAAGAAAACCCCCAAATGGGATCATAAAGAATCAGACACAACTGAAATAAATGAACAATAACAAACAACAAAAAAGATTTATGCTTAAAAGTGTCTATATATTTTCATGGATATTCACCAGCACACATACAACAAAAAGTTATTTTCTTTGAGCACTACAAAGAAAAACAAAAATGGATTAAACCAACAATAAGTTATTTATCACAAAGCTTTTTGTAACAACACACTTATCAGTCTGAAAAGCTATTACCTTTGATAAAACTTATTTATATTGATAGCACTTTTTGCACACTGAATAAGGAAATTGCATACAATGACAACAAAAGTAATATATGACCCAGGAGGTCCATCTAGATTTTTATTATGCTGTTACATAGGTGTGTCCAATCAACACTTCAGAGAATACCCATAATCATAACAACACCTGCTACTAAATGAACCTAAAGTTATTCATACTTAATCTGGAGATGGAAAAGGGTTTGGTTACCACACAGTTCCTTAGCATCCATTCTATTGCTATAAAGGAGACACATGAGATACTGAAGAAATGACATTAAGGGTAGGGTATGTGCCTGTCTTGGCATAAACCCCAAAATTTGTTGTTGTTGTTATTTGTCCTCTGGTCTCAAAGAGGACCATGACATCAGGGAGATGATGCCATAACATGCAAGTGAACTGGATTTAAGTGAATGAGGGCTGTGCAAGGTCACCAGTCTCACTTTCTACTCCAGAGTCATCTGTGTCCAATGGCGAGATGTTGATCAGGATGACTGGAGATGGCCCAGGATGCACAGGGGGACCTTGGCCTTAATAATTACTTTAACTAAATACCAGAAATGTCCGCTGATCAGACGCAATTATTTTTATGCATTAAGCCCAGCAATTAGGGAAACTGTTTATTTGTAAGAAAAATGTGTTCATAAATTAGTGATTGCTTTTCTAGAAGGTGGGGGAGCCCTGCTGCCTGAGATCTACCAGGACAACTCTGAGGAGGCTGCGGCCTTTACCGGCTTCTCTGGCATCACTGATATCCAGGAATACGATATTATTAATGATCAATTTATATCAGGGATTATAAATCATCTCACACATTCCTCTACTGTAAAATATTCACTTCGTCATTTTTTTTTAAAAAGTCCTATTATACTTATTCTACATTGCACTTGAAATATGTATATACAAATATGTATATAAATCCAGTTCCAGTTCCCCAATAACGATTAGAAATTTCAGTCTGGTTGTTTCATAAACACTTAGACACAACTTTTGCTCTGTCTCCTAGCTTCTGGGACTTCCTGCAAGACAGCTCAAATGCTATCTCTGCACAAGGCCTTTCCTGGTTGTCTTTTCCCACACCGCTAGTGTCTTCCCTCTGAAATTGCTACAATTTATACTGTACATAAACACATCGTACATAATTGTTTCAACACCGTCTCCCCCATTCAACTGTGAAGTGCTTGAGAGTAGGGATTATTTTTGCTTCTGTTATAGCTCATTAGCACAGGACCTGGCACAAAGTAGACACTGAAATGCTTGATGGTGATGACAATATGCTAAAGTCAAAATATAGGCCAAACTCAGGATAATGTTACACTTACAAACTAGAGAGAAAAATAGAAACCTCAATGTTTGCTGATATAGATCTACTTTTGATTTCCCCAAAGAAACTTGTCTGTTGAGGAAGGAAATACATTAGAACACTGTAGCATATCCATATGTAACATTTCATAGTAATGTCCTTAATATAAGCTAATGATAATGATAGTACTCATAAAGGCTGAAATTCCTATCTGATTTTAATGTTTGCAAAACCTCTTATGCATATTAACTCATTAGATTCTTACAACTCTATGCCAGGAAGAAACTGAGGCTTCCAGAAATTTCTCAATTACCGCAATTTAGGGAGACAGGAAAAAAAGTGTTTGAATGGCAAAGCTATTCCAATGACAGAGAAGGAAGTTCCAGAGAGGTATGAACACTATTAATAACTAAAAGGTATTAAATTTGTTGATAATTGTAACAATGAGGCTACAGAGCTAGTAAGTATCAGATGGAGAAGGCAAATACGAGTTTTCTTCCATTAGGGAAGTCATCTTTACTTCTTCCTTCTTCACTGCCCATCTCCATTTTAGTTACCTGCCATTGTATCTCTTACATCTGCTCCTACCTTTCCAGGTAGACTACAGTAGTTTAGGTCATCATTTTTGTTCCATACTTGGTCCATCTTTCACACCCACCTGACTAATCTTGTTAATTCACACATGTAATCAAATGACTCCCACATGTCAAAAACATTCAGTGCTTCCCCAATGCTTAACAAATAAAATATAAACTACTTAGCCTGGCATTCAAGGCCTTCCCCAAGGTGGTTGAAACCAAATGTCAGTATTACCATATATTTCTTAACTCCACACACTGTATATTACAGTCAAATTGGACTATTCTTTGATAAAAATCTTCCCACTCTTTCCTCTTCTCCTTGATTTTCTCATCCTATTATGTAATGATCTCTCCTTTATAGGCTTTATAGCATATTCTGGTTCCCTATATATTTTCTTTAGTCTTCCTACTGGATTGTAAACCCTTGGAGGGTTTGGAGGACCCTGTCTATGTTTACTGTATATCCCTAAGGGCTAGTACAATGACAGCACATAATCTGTGCTAAATAATTTCTTAAACTAAATTGAATCTTGTGGGAGGAAGAGAAAACTAACCACATGTACACAAAAATAAAGGACAACAATATTAAGAGGTTAAAATATAGTAAGATTTCTTAAAGCAATACATGATTAAATTAAAGAATGAGTTCCTAGGAAGAAGACTGCATTATGGGTCAAAGTATAGAGGAAAGACTCATTGGTGATGTAGAAATTAAACTGGACTTTAAAGGATGTGTAAGACTTTGGTAGGAAGAGAAGGGAAAAGGTGTTGCAATAGAGAGAAAATTGGCTAAATGTAAGAAAGGATATGGCTTATACAAGAAAGCTTTGTGCATACCCAACCGGCAGTAAGATGAAAAATGGTAGAAAAGTAGGCAGAGGGGATTGAATGCCAGACCAAAGACCCTGGAATTTGTTCTTGATATAATGACTAATGAGGTAGAATTTCTTGATATAGAAGTGACACTTAGAAACATAAAAAATAGAACCATAATACACTTAGGAAAGATGACTCTGTAACTTAGAAACAGGAAGCAAAACAAATGCTAAGAAATTGTTAATTCTCACATTCTGACAACCAAAAAATTTACCAACCTGCATCCAGTCTCGATGTGAGCTTCTCTGAGCTTACCTAGACTGCCACTACGAATGAGATGCTGTCACCAGTCCCATCCTCCAAACTTTCCCAACATGATAGGGCCTGCTAAAACATGCACTCCATTGTTATTGCCTTTGATTTTGTCAAGCAATTCATTCCAAGGCTATTTTCCATTGACCCAAATAAATGGTAAGTAATTAGCTTAAATTATAGAGTTTCAAATTTCTATGCTTCTATGAATTTCCTCTTTTATCACTATTGCAGGGCTCTTATCTCCTCGGTCATGTTTCCAATCAGCTGCTTTAGTTAGTTTCAGAATGATAATAACCTGAGATCTCTTTCCCAAAAAATCCTGTTACAACTCTTAAAAATTTAAACATAAGTGGGAATTAGAAGATTCAGTTTTTAATCTTGGTAATAGCACTTACTAGACATTTGACCTTATGAAACTCACAACTCTCCTCAACTTTAGTTAATTAATTTATAGAAACTGCCAATTCTACTACTTGGCCTCTCCACCTTGTGGGGTGGTTGTGAAGATCAATTCAATTCTGCAAATTCAATTCAATAACCATTTTCTATTAAGGACTAAGTGTAATAACCATAGGTGATAAAAAGACAAAACTCTGCTTTCCTTAATACAGCTGTAAAGTGCTATACAAATGCAAGATTTACTACTGCAATTATTTTGGTGGTGTCAGTCTTTAAACTCATGGTTCAGTGTAGGGAACTTACAGAGTGGAAAGTCTGTCCTTCCAAAGCAAATTGGCAACTCATCATCAATCTATGGTCGTGGAGAGTGGCTGAAAGCCAAGTCTCTATCCACTATGCTATCCTGCCTATCATTTATATATACAAACATGTGTACGTGTATGTATACACACACACATATTATATATTTAACAACAGGAAAAAAAGATCATTTAACTTGCAAAACAATATATAAAAGGTCTTTAAGACTACAAATAATCATCACCAGTTTCTGAAAAATTTTATTCATGAAAATGATAACCAAATTTGGATTGGAATTTTTTTCACAAAATTAATTTGAAATGTACTAATGTTCTTTTGGAGTAACAAACAAGTCATAACTTATATTGGCATCAGGCATCAGATTCTTCAATCATAAAATGAGGGGGTTGGGCTACATAGGACTAAGTTCCCCTCCAACTTTGTTGGTTATGATGCTGTGAAAGAGTACCACCTATATTTGAAATACTGCCTGAGTTTCTTTAGAGTATAAATTTCATTGCGGTTTTAAATTAAAATTAAACACAAGAACAAATGACAGTTACATGATGACATGAGAAACTCCCTTTTTCAGAGACAGCTTCTTCTCTGCAGAAGTGGTATGACTGGTATAGCTGGTTGAATAGCATCATTTTAACATGATAACTAAATGTTCTTGGTTACCAACAGCACAACATACACTGAAAACAACAAGCTATCATGGAATGTGTACCACCAGTTTGTATACTTCATTATTAAAAAAGTGAACTTCTACAATACTATACTTTCTTTATCCAGAGGAGAAAATTCTTAATCTCATTAAGTAACGCCTAATGGGAGAGTTTAAGTATTAAGAAACATGTACTAATAATTTTCCCACCCATTAAAAAACAAATTTTAAGGAGTTTTATTGGGTTTTTCTTTCTGGATACTTTCTCCTCCACATTTTTGTTGACACTATCCTCTCTTAGTTTGGCTTCTATCTCTTTAGCTTCTTCTTTTCAGTTTCCTTTGCTGGATCTTCATCCAGATCATTATTACTGTTTATGGGTGTGCCTCCAAGATTTTGTCATAGGCCCTTTTCTCTTTTCTCTCTGTACTCACTCATTTGGTGACTTCATGAGCCTCAATGGGTTCAATTATCACCTCTATACAGGTTATTGCCAAACCCAGCTTAATTCTTTTCTCTTGATCCCACATTACTATCTGTCTATTGGTCATTTCAAACTCAATGTCCCATAAAGATTTCAACATCCATGTGTCCAAAACAGAATTAATTATTTTTCCAACCAACCCATCCCTTTTCTGAAATTCCCTATTATTGTTAAGGACAACACCATTCTTTCATTTACCCAGAAGTTTATCCTATAGTGGGTTGATAGAGTAAGACCTACACTTTTGGAAAATCACTTTGGCAGACTAGTGGAGGATGAATTGGACTGGAGAGAGACTAGAGGAATGGATATCAATTAGAAGGGTAATGAAGGCAAGACATGATAAGAGCCTAAAACTAAAGGGATGGCTAGTTAAGTAGAGAGATATATGAGAGATGTTGTGAAGGTAGAAATGACAAGATTTGTCAAAATCTTGATGATTTTGAGGATGACACCAAAGTTGCAAACCTAGGTGATTGGGAGGATGGTAGTATCCTCAACAATAACAGGGTTATGTGCAAGAGCAGAGAGTTTGGAGGGGAATATCACGAGTTCTGTTTTGGACATGTAACTACCCAATATCCAAAGGACTTTCACATTGTTGTTCATCTTTTGTTTTATTTACTTGTTTATTTTTTTGGTGAGGCAATTGGGGTTAAGTGACTTGCCCCAAGTCACATAGCTAGTAAGTGTTATGCGTCTGAGGCCGGATTTGAACTCAGGTCCTCCTGACTCCAGGGCCAGCATTCTATCCACTGCGCCACCTAGCTGCCCCTCATCTTTTGTTTTAGAAGAGGACCAGTGACATCGTGGGGTGATGTCTTGACTCCAGCATGAATTGGATTTAAGAGAGGCAGAGTTGTACAAAGTTGTCAGTCTCACTCTCTCTTCCTGAGTCATTAAAGTCCAGTGGCAATACTAAAGTCAAGATGACTGGCTATGGTCCAGGATGCAGTGGATGTATCATTGAAGGACTTTCACAATACAAAGATGGAAGGTGGAATCAAGCAGTAGAAAAGGATCCAGGAAAAAGTTAAGGGAAGACCAAAACAATGAGGGAAATTACAAGGCAAAGCAGGCAAAGACACATAAAAGATACAAAAAAAGATTATAGGACTCCTAAAAGAGGCTTTAAAAATCCACAAATGCACTATAGTGTCACATAATGTGCTATATGGCACCGAGTCAAGACAGTTCTCTTATCCTAATAGTAACATTCCCAATAGGTTTTCTGAACGAGCTACTCCCAGGATCTAGAATTTCATCAGTGTAGGTACTCTCTCCTCTGACACTGATTATAGCCTTCTCTGTGCCTTAGTAAATGAAAGTTCATGAATTGCTGTGGTCAAAAAAATTGGTTACCTGTTAACCAACCTTCTAGTGATGAATTGCTCTGAAAAACTAGTCAGTTCTTGACCAGGTTAACACATATAGAAGAGCTTATCAGGCTGTGTCAGAGCTTGTGTTCACATGCTCAGCATAACCCTTGAAAATCTAGGGTTACAATGAGGCCTTGGAATAGGACATTAATGAAGAGTATTATTGTTATTATTTGGTGGTCCTTGCCCTTGAGGCCCAGGGTAGCTTGTCTTGAATACTTTATGGTATGAGAATTGGATATAGTTATAGTCACTAACCCACATACTGAGGGAGAGGATAAACCAATGTCCCAAGCTCTACTTGACTTTGTTCATATTTGGAAGGATCTTATATAATCTGAAACACCACCCCCTAAGCTCACACACAAGCATTCCATTATCCCTTCTCTCCTCTGACCTTCCCTGTTTCACTTAGCCTCTGGCCAGATCTTGTTTCCACAAAGTCTCAGGGTCAAATTCTTATACAAAGATATAGTAAATAATCTACCATTGTTATTAATAATATAAACATTACTTTAGTTATAGCACTTCTCTATTAAAAATCTTAAATATTCCCCTACTGCCTACTTAAATGGAAATTTTTTTGCCTTACTTTTGAAGTTGTCATCAATCAATCCATAGCTAATCTTTTTTTTTTTTTCCATTGTGATTTCAATGGTATAGGGAAGTTAAGGCAAGGAAATTCCCTTAACCAGCACAGATCAACATCAGAAGTATAACTTCAGTCAGTTGGTGGTGATACAGAGAGGTCAATTAACTTGTCTAGGGTCACAAAGCCAGGACAGGTTACAAGGGAGACTTGAACCTAGGTCTTCCTAGCTATCATTGTTGGTGGTGTTGTTAGCAGTAGTATACGTCAAGTCAACAAGCATTTATTAGGCACTTACTATGTGACAGGCACTAAACTCTTATTAAATTAAATTCAGCAAATGTTTATTACATGCTTGTTATGCACAAAGCAGAATTATCTGTAGGGACCTAACAATATTTTAGACTTTTGAATTTCCCACAAGGACCAGCATATTGCCAGGAATCTGATAAAGACTTTCTGGCTGGTTTTTGGATAGTTCTGGAATATGCATACTTTATTCATGGAATTCAGAATTTATTTTTATCCACTTTATTAATTTAATTAATTTAATATATTAATTAATAATTTACTTTATTAGGAATTCAGAAAAGAATCTAATTTTCTATGGTTATTTCTGTGATAGGAAGCAAACTACTGGACCTCCAATTAATAACAGGATATGTTGTATAAAGGAAAATTTACTGATAACTGCTTTTATTCTTAGGATTTATTATCACAGCACTCTAAAACCAAGTCTAGCTGTTTAAAGAGCATAAAGAAAGTTGCATCTAAGAAATAACAATGAAAATCAGGCACAACAGTCTTGGTGGAACACATTGATGAGTGATTTTGTTGCTGCTGTTCTCACATCCTAAGAGCTATTCATAAGCTTTCAATCCAAACTCACTATGTGTTGTTGCTAGTTGCAAAATATCCAATGTGTGGTACAATGCAAAGGATTTGGATTCGGGAACCTAGGTTCAAATACCAATTCTGCTATTTGCTACCTATAAGACCCTGGACAAGTCATTCTTATTCTGAACCTCAGTAACAATGAATGAATGAATGAACAGCGTTGGGCTAGGACATCATTCTAAGATCGCTTCCAGCTCTAAATCTAAGGTCCTCTGATGAACATAAATTCCCTTATTTTGACTTTCAGCAGATTCATTTATATGTTCTTTCACTTATTAGCTTAAATATTCATTGCTGAGTAACTAAGTTACATGATAAATTTTTAGAAATTAATCACATGACAGATCAGCTAAAGCCTCCTAAAAACCATAAGAAGTTATTATATAATTTCTTTAAAAGATTAGTCCTTGATATTGTTCCACTTTCCTTATAAAATTTTCTTTACATTACTTCCCCCTCTAATTTGACTACTTGTATGAAATACTTTAAAATTTAACCTACCCCAGCTCCTTTTTCATTAATGCCTCAAAATTCCATAACAAAACATTACTGACTACTTGGCATTAAAATCACTGCATTGGAAAACATAAGGATAGAAATTAGGTAGAAAATATTTTAGCGTCTCCACAGACTTCGCTTAAGGCAGGAAATAGTGTCTTAATGTTTAATTCATATTAATAGGAAAAACAGGGGGAAAAACAGTCCTTTAATAGGAAAAAAGACACTTTCCTTTGGAGGTGGCATTGAACAGTGGGAAAAGAGCACTGTCCCTAGAGCAAGGATTCTTCACCTTTTGAAAGTCATGGACCTTTTTGGCAGTCTGGTGAAGCCTGTGGACCACTCTTCAAAACATTGTTTTCAAATGCACAAAATGAAACACAGGATTACAAAGAAAACCAATCACACTGAAAAAGAGTTATTGCAATATTTAAGAAAAAAAGTTCATTTATCTAGGTTAAAAACCCTGCTTTAGAGTTAGAAACCTTGTGTTCAAATCTCACCTCAGATGTTTACTCTATGAGCAAACATGGTCAAATCTTTTAATCTCAGTTGTTACGTCTCAGTTTCTGTATCTTTAAAACTGGGGTGGGGGGGTAGACTAGATGGCTGCTGAGACCCCTTTCAGAAGTGGATCAGTGAATCTACAGTCAATAGTACAAACTATGATAGAAGAGCTTATATAGTGAATAGGATACCATGTACTGAATCAGTTGGCAAACACAATGAACCAACAGTTTTCTCTTCCTAAGGTTTCCACACATCATGGCTCATCTCAACATTCCTATATAGGATGCTGTCTCCTCTATTAGACTGGGAGCTCCATGAGAGAAGGGATTGTTTTTTGCCTTTCTTTGTACATCTACATGTACACAGTGCCTGGCACATAGTAGGTGCTTTAAAGGCCTTTGTAGGGGAAAAGGACTACTTGGGAGGTTTGGCTGTGGTGCTTAACCTTTCTTCAAAGCATGAGATTTCAAGCTGTAAGAGACTTCTCAATCATCTTATGACCTCCCTCCCCTCTCTCTCCACCCCCCCCCATCCCCCAACTCCATCTTGAAGATGAGAAAAATGAAACTCAGGAAAGTGAACTGATTTATCTAAGGTTAAGCTATAAGGAAGAGATCTAACCTGGAAAAATCTAAGCTAATGACATCCTTCAGGTGAACATAAACAAACATAACAAATTAAATCAAGCCTAGGGAAAGATTATTTCACCATGTAGATGTTTGCTGAGGGGGAGGTTTCTCTGCCTTGTCTCTTAGAAAAACAAACAACATTTATATATTATTTCCTGCAAAGTGAAGTGTTTTAACATCATATCTCTCCATAAATATAGGCCTTAGATACAGAATGCCACATTTGCTTGACCATTTCCCACCTCCCCCGCCCCAGGGCAATTAAGTCCCTTTTCCCCTACCTAAAAAAATATTGTCATGCAGAATACATGGAGTGCACAAACCATTTATGCCTCCGGAGAAACAAGACAAGTGCAGACATGTGACACAATGACACATTCCATGATTAAGATCTGGCTCCTTCCTCACAGTTCACTATTCTGCCCCCATAGTTCCAAATTAGCCTGGTTCTACCTCTCATTAGCAAACAAACTTGTCAGCAACTCTTGGAGTCATAGCTCAACTACCAGTCTTGTCTCTGAACTCTGGTGACCCCACCCACCCACCCACTCACCCCAGGACTATCACTACTCATTCTTCTTGTCCATGTCCCCTCCTGTGTTTCTCAGCTGCCTTGCTGTGTGGCCCACTTGTACATCTGGTTTGCTCTTGTTTGTTTTTTGATGGAGAAAAGAGATTATAGTATTATTATTCCTTCACTTCTATTTATTCTTTATGGTTTTCTCCCTATTGTATTATTTCCCTTTAAAAAAAACGCTTCTTTTGGCTGACTTCTGTTTTTCCTGATAGCAAGGACCACAAAAGGGAGCCGAGTACAGAAACACAGTATTCTGGCCAAAGGACAAAGCCAACTCAGAGAAACAAAGGCTGATGATTCTCATTCAACATTCAAGACCCTTCATTTTCCCTTTCACCAAATAATTTTCCTGAGGCTTGCCCTCATGTTAGCCAAGCTGTATCTCTGGCTAGAAATGTAATTATTACTAGTCAAAAAGAGAAAGAATAGAGATGACAGAACACTAAAGAACACCCTGAGGAAGGGGAAAAAAGATGTCCTTAGACACAATTATTTCTATTCAGAACAGGACTGCTTTACAAAAATGTCCCAGCTTATTTAAAGAGACTGGGCCAGGAATCAAGAAGGTTATCCCAGCTCTGCCTCCAACTACTTGTGTGGTACTGGATCTCACCTTCTATGGGCCTCAGTTTTCTCAACTGTTTTAATAGGTTTGACTATATGGTCTCCAAAGCCAATTTCATTTCATGTTCATGGTATTTTTAAGACTAGATCAATAATATGCCCATAGGTCATCCCTAATTTCCCAGGTCTCTGGGTTTTCAAAACAATCATTGTGAATTATTCATCAGCCAAGTTCAAAAGTCAACCAATGTTGCTATTTGCAACATTTGAAGAGAGCATAACTATTCCTATATACTACACGCAACAAGATAATAACAATAATAACACACCAATACAAATCACTGACCACACTAACAACTTTAACGGATTGTTTTTCGTGTATTAGGATTTGTTTCTTTTCAATTCCAAATGAATGAAAGGGTATTCATCTAAATAAGACGATTTCCAGTTACGCTGAACTAACTGAACAGAGCATACGTTTCATTTACTGAGGTTTTAGGTGAAAAATAAGGAAATCTTTAGGCAAGTTCATTCCCTGTCTTCAAGTTTGAATGAAGACAGCATCTATGTTACCATCACCCTCTAGTCAAAGCTTTTCTTATCCAGAGAATTAGTGCCCTGTGACTCCTAGGCACATTGTAAAAGTTTGTTGTTGCAGATGATAATCACAAACCAGAGGTGGCCTTGAGGCCAAGGTTCTCCATCCCTGATCCTAACCCTCAGGGTGGGAAGCTATTCCCAGGATGCTCAGCTGTTGTCTGCCTGAGACCTTCAGTGATGATAAGGTAGTGTGCCCTAAGGCAGGGAAGGGACCTCTGTCCCCAGTTGGCAGATCTCTTCCCTTTGCACCTAGAATTAGTAGAAATGTCAAAGGCTTGACAGGAATTCTGGTCACAAAGGCTGCTGCCTGGTTCTGTGTCTGTCCTATCTGCAAGGTCCTAGTTGCAGAGGAGAAAGAATGCCACTTGTCTTATTGACCAAATAAAAAAAATTGTTGAAATTCCTAAAAAAAAAAAATCACTTGTGTAATCATAATTTCAGAGCTTATCTCCAAATTTCAAATCAAGCTGTGGTGGGAGCAATACCCCAAGGCCCTGATATAGGTAGGTTAGATTAGTTTTTTTTTCCTAACAAGTAATTGAAACTGTGCGCTGATTTAATTTGTTCAAAGGACTAAAGTGTCTACTTTTTGACAGTTTCCTGGTAACCTGAGCACAAAAACAGCCAGGATGAGAGAAACTGGAGTCCCTTTCTCAGGCTTCAGGCCTCAGACCAGTGCAGAACCAAAAGTGGCACAGGAAAACTGCTCTCAACTTTATCCTCGGTGATATTCTTTCCTTCTCCTAAATAGCCCTCTTCCCTCCCGGAAGATACTGCTAAGTAACTGTCTTTATACCCTTGGCCTTTCAATGCTTAGCAAAGTGCCTGGCACATAATAGGGGCTTAATTAATATTTACTGACTGACCAAATTAGGTTAACTTTTAGATGAAGTATCATTGTTTCATTTCATTATGCTCTCAGATCTAGGCCACCAGATTGCCCTGGTCAGCAATGGCCTCGTACAGGGGTAGGGAACCTGTGGCCTCCTAAGTCCTTAAGTGCAGCCTTTTGACTGAGTCCAAGTTTTACAGAACAAATCCTTTTATTAAGAGGATTTGTTCTGTGAAGTTTGGGTTCAATCAAAGGACTGTACTTGAGGCTACAGGTTTCCCACCCCTGGCCTAGTACAAGAACTATCTTGAGATTCCTACCTTCTTTCAAGGCTCAGCTAAGGCATCACCTTCTGCTACATGAGTCCTTTCCTTATATCTCCCTCCTCCTGGTGTTAGTGTTATACCCCTACTGAAATTACTCTATATATGTTGCATTTCTTCATTTCTGTACAAGCTCTATCTTCCTAGAGATAGCTTGATGATACAGTGTTGGACCTGGTGTCAGAAATACCTGATTTCAAATCTGGCTTAAAATACCTACCAGCTGTGTGACCCTGGACAAGTCAATTAACCTCTGCCTCAGTTTCCTCAACTGCAAAATGGGAATGATAATAATAGCTCTTACCTCATAGGGTGGTTGTGAGGATCAAATTAGATAACATTTGCAAAGCACTTAACGCAATGCCTGGCACATAGAGATCACTTAATAAATGTTTATTTCCTTTTTTCCAAGTAGACTGCAAGCTCCTTAAGGAAGGTGGCTACTTAGCTTTTGCCTTGGGATTCCCTGTGCCTAGTGCACAAAGTAGATGCTTGATAAATGCCTGCTGAATTAAACTGAATCAGAAATAGTGTTTTGACATAACGCATTTTCTTTGTAATGAACTTACGGAATTCTGGAACTGGAGCAGAATTTAAGGGTCAGGTTGTCCAAAATCATGCTTAATGCATGAATGCTTTTTCCAATACTTCACACCATTTCCATCCTTAGCATTCATACAGGAAACTCAATTTCAAAGCAGCCTGCTTTTAGATTATTCTAATTTTAAGTTCTAGTTCATGCAGAGTTGAAATCTGTCTCTCTATAGCTTCAGGAGTGGGCTGGTTCAAGATCTGTCCTCAGCAGTGACACAAAATAAATCTCTTTTCCCAGGAGAGCCCTTCAAGTACTTGAAAACATTACCAAACCTGCTTTTTTAAGTTTTTAAAGTCACCTGTTCAACTAATCCACATACATGAAAGTTTTACATTCCCTCAATCCAAGGAGGGACCAGAGTAATTATTGTCGAAGGAACCAAAAGATGGCAAAAGACCTCTTCATTCACAATACATGGAGCTCATGGTCTCCAGACAACACAACTACTAACAATCATGACAATTCTCTCACTCCAGCCTCTGGACTGTCAATTATGTTCTTTTTTCTACTATACTCACACAGCCACAGCACTCCCTTTACTTCTCTCATTAACAGAAGGCCTCTTTCCTTCCTCAAAACCAGTTCAGGTATTTGCTGAGTACTTACCTTTGGTCAAAGATTAATCAAAATGTAATTTCTCCAAGAACTCCTCAAAGACTAACCTGATTTGACTATGATTAATTGTGGTATCAGTTAGCTAGGTGGCTCAGTGGATAGAGTGCTGGGCCTGGAGTCAGGAATATTCATCTTCCTGAGTTCAACTCTGGCCCCAGACACTTACTATGTGACCCTAAGCAAATCACTTAACTCTGTTTGCCTCAGTTTCTTCATCTGTAAAATAAGTTGGAGAAAGAAATGGCAAACCACTCCAGTATCTTTGCCAAGAAAACCTCAAATGGGGTCATAAAGAGTCAGACACGACTGAAAAAACAACTGAACAACAAAATTGTGGTATCATCTTTACCAAAGATAAAATGGCAATCAACATTACTTGGTGTTTTCTTGGTTGAACTAGTTTTTTGTTCATCTCCCAAACTTACCACTCCATTTAAAAAGTAAATTCCTTGATAGAGGCTATTCAACAACAAACATTTATTAAGCACTGAGTCAATTACTGTGTACTTATGGGTGAGTAAACTAAAAAACAATTGTCACTGGGGGGAAGAATTAACACCTTTATAATGTAATGAATTATTACATTCATTACTGTACTACTGAAGAAAATGTACATTTTTATTGCACATAAACCACAATAACAAATATTTAAGATAGTAAAAGGGCAACCAAAGCATTATCCATGATCCCACAGGCATCTCAGACTTATATGTCCAACTTAACTATTTCAGACTTACCCAGGCACCCAAGTTCACAACATTACTCTCTCACTCATGTTACACATCCAGTCACGGAGCCTTGTTTTTTCTTTGTACAGACTTATAGGTATACTTGTTGTTTGCTCATATAAAATGTAAGCTCCTTGAGGGAAGAGCTGTTTACCCAGCACCTACTATGGCCCCCAGCATATAAAAAATGCTTGTTGGTTGATTGATTGAAAGAGAATTGGCTTTTGGGTCCGAAAATCTGAGTGCTGGCCCAGCCTCTCCCATTTACTAGCTCCGTGATTTTAGCAGAGTCCCTTAGCTTTTCTGTGCCTCATTTTACTTATCTGAACAATGAAAGTACTAGTATTTATGCTATCTACTTTACAGGTAATCATAGGGGCTGATGTATGGGAAATACTTTTATAAATGTCAGTGATGACTAAATTCCTAATGTAGGCCTAGCCTAAGAGAATAATATCTCACTATTTATATGGTACTTCAATCTGGGAGGGGAAGACCATCAGAGTGTCTAGCCAAAGCAGAAAACAACTGCTGTTCATACTCATGTTAAGCCTTCAAAACCTAAAGTGGACTCGGGAGGAGAGAGTGAGGCTGACTACTCCGCACAGCTCTGCCTCATTTAAATCCAATTTACTAGAAAAAAGGACAACCAGCAACAACAAAGGCACTTCAAGGCTTTCTTTACAAGAGCTTAGTGAGGTAGGTAGTGCACAATCTGTCCATTTTAAAGATGACAAAACTGAGGCTCAAAGAAGTAAATTACCATAAAAATAACCCTGTACTTATTTTGTATACACTGGTATGTGAGTGTGTGTCCTTCCCTTTCTCCTTTCTCTCTCTTTTCTCTCAAGACATTGACAAATCACTGACGACAGAGGTTTTATTTTTGTCTTGTATCCCCAGAGCCTAGCCCAGTATCTAGTCCACAAGAAATCTTTCATAAATGCCCATGAATTGAATTGATTGACAAATCATTTGACTACAATTGCACAATTAATTATTGTGGGAAGCAGGATGTCTGTACCCCGAGTCCTGCGCACATTCCAAGGTATCACTTCCGGCAGGAGCCCTACTATTTCCAACAGCTCCATTGATTTCTCTCCTAAACAGCACATTGCCTGATTCCTGATAGCAGAACACCCACGTGCACCACTCTCATTACGTCCACTGCAGTTGTTTCTCAGCTGTCTATGTTAAGTGTGTCCTCGAGGTATCTGGCCTGCCCATCCTGTGCATGGCTGCCTCCTCCACGTTCCGGTAAAACAGTTGTTAGAGAGGAGGATGGCAGAAAGCTACAGGGGAGAGAGGCCTTTGTTCAAAAATCTCCAAATCCAAGTAAGTGACTAATCTGCAGGTCGCCAATGTTAAGGACAGAATCTTGCTTTCTAATACTCAATGGGGTAATCTATGCAGTAGATAGGGTGCTAGATAACAAGGCAACGTTGGTTCAAATTACCCTTAGGGCACTTACTAGTTGTTAACCCCAGCAGGTCACTTAACTGCTCTGTGCCTCAGTATTTAAATCTATAAAAAGAAGGATTTGGACTTGATTTCTTCTAAGATATTTCTTAGCGCCAAATTTGTGATTCTATGATATTGAGAATAGGCTATAAACTCAAGAAAAACATTCGTCAGTATTACCCCATGGACTTCAAGCTCTGTGCTTTGTTGCTATGTGGGCTAGTCTTCCATAAAGTTGTTTTATTCATTTTTTAAGCCAGTACAGTTTTTCATGTTCTTGTCTATTTCTATAGTACTAGATACTGTGCTGTCAAGAAAACAAAACCCCAAGACATTCAAATCATTCAATAAGCATTTCTTAAGTACTCATTGATGTTCCAGGCACTAGGCACTGAGCTGGGTGAAGTGAGACAGTCCTCACCTAAAAAAGTTCCTTAAGAATATGGGAGGGGGGAATGGAGGGGGGTGGGGGGGGAGGGTGACCATATTCACTATTGAAGAAAGGAGACCATGACAAGATTTGGCTGGGGAAAACTGACATGTAATATTCTTCCTTTTTTGGAATTTCAAGTCATAATGTTTTATTATATGTATTCATGTACTAAATTATTAAAAATGTTGAGATAACATTTTCTGTTGTGTAAATGTGTATGACAAGCTATTCCAGAAATTCTTCAACATCATTTAAGCCTGCATATGTTAAAGACAATTTCATGGAGTTGTACTTTATATACCACTAATCAAATTCCTGTTTCTGTCTTCAAATCACCAAGGCAGGATTGGTACAATGGGGGTGGGGGGTGGGGAGAAGAAGACTGAGCTTGGAGTCTTGGTTCTAATCTTAGAGACCTTGGTTCTAATCCTAGGTTTAGCACTTATAACTTAACTTTGTGTGAGTTATAACCTCTCTGAACCTCAGTTGCCTCATTTATTACAAATGAATAATAGCCGAAATACCTACCCTATAATAGCTTACGATGAGGAAATTGTTTTGCATATTTTAAAGTGCCCTAGAAACATGGGCTTCATATTATCGCAGCAAGGAAATTGTAACACAGGATCTTGAATGAACTTTTGCTTCAGTTTTTTAACTAAAGGCAACAGATATAATTAAAAATCAAGGCCTGTATTTGCTGCAAGTCTTCTCTCGTCCTCTAGAGAACTGGGAACGTTTTATTTCATTTTTTTCTATCAATTTAAAAACCTTCTACTCCATTTTAATTAGTCCTCAAATAAAATTAAGTTTGTTTAAAGCTTGTATCCATCCCTATGCATACATTTTTGTTTACTCAATAATAGCAGCATTTATATAATGCTTTAAGATTTGTGGAGTGCTTTATAAATATTATCTCATTTTATCCTCATAACATCCCTGGAAGGAAGGTGATACATTTTGCAGATGGGAAAACTGAGGAAGGCAGAGGATAAGTATCTTGCTCAGGGTCTCACAACTAGGAAGTGTTTGATGCAGGGTTTGAACTCCATCTTCTTAATTCCAGGTCCACAGTCATATGCACTATGACATCTAGCTGCCCCATATATATATATCTTGCATATATCATATTAACTATATCATATACTTAATTGCATAATTAATGTGACACAATTAATATAATCAATCATATATACGATGTGATTAATTATATTATGTCATCCTATCAATTATGTAATTTTATTACACAATCCCATCAATACAGCATTTATGTAAAATTTGTTAATATAATATAATGAAGTAATATTATATTAATGGATTTTATATAAATGATTATATATTAATTTTTTTTTGCTTAAAAAAAAAAAAGGTCACAGCAAACTAATAGTGAGTCCACAGACTAGATTTCTTGGGCTAGATTACTTTTCTCTGTAGCTTATTCAGCACATAAATGAAAGGGACTTCCTTTTCCACCCCTTCCCTCACATGGCCCTCTAGACCAACCACCCAAAGAACTCTTCCATTCCGTGAGGGAGATGATCAGGAGGTTCTAAGTGTGCAAATCAAATACCTTACATGTGCCAGGCCTTAGTCATCATGGTCCCCTAGTGCTAGAATCACTCAGTGGGGACTGGGACTATGTCCCAGTGCTGAAGACCTCATTAAACTAGGATTGCCTAGATTCATTACATAGTGTCTTGTTTTGAGGCGCTATATGATACACAGAGACTTAGCCCAGTCCCTGGCATAGAGCAAGCACTCAATAAATGCTTGTTGACTGACTAAAAGGATATGTTTGCTTCTTAGAATTTTGGTTAGAATTAATCCAAGCATCATCCTTCTTCAGGGAATGTAAATTATGTTTTATTCTTAAGTTTTCATTATACCAGAAATTCTAATGGTCTTCTCTAACTGATTCCTAAAAGTACCTGAGCATTATCTGTCCTGGTGAAAGAGTCCTGGGTATGAATCAGGCTGGTTTGTGGTAGAGGCACCTCAGAACTGGGAGTCTACAGGAGAATACTGTCTGTTTCTTCCATGTTTCTCACAGCAGAATAAGTCAAGATGCCTGCAGCCGTTGAAGCATACTTAGGAAGCAAAAAGGTTTCTTGGTCTGGCTGCTCCATTATATTGCTTGGCTTGCTAAGGCTAAATGGGTTATACCATGCTATGTACTGGAAAAGCATGTTAGGTTTCACATTGACAGAGTAAGCACAATGCAGAGTCATGATGCATGCTCAAAGACAGACCAGATGGACCATTGCATCCAGTAAAAACCTTTCAATCCTCTGAATATCCATGATTAGGAGATATGAGTTCAGTTGATGAACATGGTAAAAATGGTATGGGTCAGATCTTGTTCTGTAATAAAGTGGGATTGCAGAGAGAGTTGTTGCTATTCATCATTCTCTGATTACCTCTTCAATTTGAGAAATTTGACTTATATGAGTCATTGGTCCTTTTGGCATGTTACATCTTGGAATGATTGGAAACGCAGAGACTATGCACAGGACCCTGGGGGACATTAGGGACAAGAAGGTAAGCTCAAGTTGACCACAACTTTCTGAGGCTGGTTATATGATAGGATTTAGGAGATATGCTCTCTTTAAAGGCCTGGGCAATATGAATTGTAGATGTGATTTTTCTTGTTGTGAAATCATTACTGTAGCTTATCATCCAATGGTGCCACTTCAGATTTGTTTGGACATTGGCTTCCTTTTAGAGAGAAAATGGAATCTATTGTAGTTAATGTGATATGAAGAACCAAGGCTTTTGGAAGCTTGGGGTAGAATACCTTCTTATTTCTATGAGCAAATTCAGTAATTAATAGAAAGAAAGGCAATAAGAAATTGTCTAACAAGAGCCAGCCATGGAGTCGGAAGACCTGGGTTTAAGTCCCATTTCCGACCATTACTTGGAATGTAGAAAGCATCTAAGTGTATAAATTCATTTTTGTTGAAATTTAGCACATTCTGTTATAGTCTCCAATAGTTTATGAATTTTAAAACAAATATATTTGTAGCTCATCAATTCTAAACTCAGTTAACTGGCAAGCTCATCTTTCTTAGTCGTGGCTAGAAACTAGGAAATAAGCTAACATTAGATCTCTGTGACAACTTTGTCTTTCTTCTTCATCTCCTCTCCCTCCCACCATCTTCACACACACGTTGTCTACCTTTGTATGTGTATGCATGTATGCATTTTTGTATTTATCTACAACTATATACATATGAACTCATCAATATATAGTCAGGCTCATGAATTTAAATTCCTATACTTTACTCACAGAATGTCTCCTTGTAACTGGTTTCTAAACCCACAGTTGGATGAAAACTGTAAATAAAAGAGCAAAGGGGATGCTATAAGAGTATACTTATAGAAGTAAGGAAAGAAACAGACAATAGAAGAACTCTTTTTAAAAATCACGAAAACTTTTTTAAAGGAAGAGTTTAAGATCATATGGCCCTACATGCCTTAGGGGATCACTCTGTCAAGGTAAAGCACAATAACTGACACTTACAATTATGACCTTGAATCAACAAGAAGTTGTTAAATTGCCTAAAGTCTGTGATATTTAAGGGGGTCTAGAATATCTGATATTCAACAGCTTAAAATAGTTTCCATTCAAACTAATTAAAGTTACTTAAGACGGTGATCAGAAAAGACTCATTTGGTTCAAAGGATACAAAGTGTAACTATACTCAATTTCCAGTTATTTTAATGTGTCCTTCTAACATGAATCGATATAAAATGAAGTAAATAGATCCAAGAAAACATATACAATGACTCCAGTAATATAGGTGGAAAAAATAATTGCCACAAAACAATGTAAAATGAATGTTGTGAAATTACAGAGAACAAGCTTGTTCCCAAGGAAGACATATAAGAAGTCTTCTTCCCACAACTCCTTTGCAGAGGTGGTAATGATGGAAGTGTTCATGGGAGTGGATTATTACATAAATTGACATATTTTTTTTAATGTATTTTTATTGGTATTCCTGATTTTTTCTCTTTTTTTATGAAAAAAAAAAAAAGCTTTGTTATCTGGGATGGCTCTCCTGGAGGGGCAGAGAGAGAGGTGATGGGGCAATATAAGTGATATAAGAAACAAAAGATATCAATAAAATATATTTTTTAAAATTAGTCCTCTAACATTTAGATACTTTTGAGAATAAAATTCTTGAAAAGGTATACTTTAAAATTTTCACCTTGAAGATTTCACAGATCTTAAAAATGCAGATGTTGTACAGTTTTGATTTTCCATCAAAATGTGTTATTTAAAGACTTAGTGAGAATTAAACAATATTAAATAAATACTCAGCAAGTAGATTAGTCAGGGAAAGAATGAGCAATCCCTTTACCCCTCTCATTCTGGAAACCTAAGTGGTTCCAAAAAAAAGCAGCCAGAGGCAGTTTAGGATGCAAAGCAAGAACAAGAATGGAAAAACTGGCTAAATGCTATAGAAGGCTATAGATACATATAAAGAATTTATCAAAATTGCTTTTTTTTTTACTAGAATTAACTAATCAAACAGGCAAATTAAACTAATAGTCAAGACTAAGTTTTTCATCACTAGCAGATACCCTACTCATCTATTGTATTCATACAATGGCACCTTTATGGTCAAAGACAAACTCATAATGCAGGAAGATTTTTGTGCTGCCCTCTCCATGAACAAGAGAAATCACTAGCTGCTGGAATTGCTACCCCTGGTCCTATTAACACCAGCAAACAAATGGGTCAACATAGTCATTCCCAGGCCCAGATTAGTAACAGTGATATACTGCACACCATAGAAAGCAGCCATGAATTATTCATTTAAATTCCTCTCTTTAGAAATAAGCATGTTCCATAATGAAACATAACACGATTACTATTGTACTGGAATGAACATCTACTCTACTGGGTAATCAAGCATCTGCTGGTAGGTCATTTAGAATTCACCTATTTACAAATCACTTTCACCAACAGCACTGTTCAAAAATGGAGGCATTATACTGGTCAGGAAAGACTATACTGAGTTTACAACTTCAAGAAAAGATCAACATAAAATTCTACTTCCATTTAGTTCTTAAATGTGGTGCCTTTATACATAATTATGTGGGCAATCAGCAACACTCTTTCTGTGTCTCTCTGCTGTTTTCCCCTTTCCTACAAAAAAAAAAGTGTGTGTGTTGGGGGGGGAAGAAGTAGGGTGACAAGAGGATGTAGGAACTTCTTTTTTAACTTAAAGAGAAACAAGATGGGGTAAAGACTATTTTGAGAAAGAATGATTATGCCAGCTACAAGCTGCTCCCTTCCTCACAGTTAATGAAGGTGATTAAGTTTTCCATCTGATTTGTATCAGTCTAAAGTAAAATAGAAAATTAAGTCAATCTATGTACTAGCAATAATATCACACACCACAATTGTTAAAAGCACATAGTAGGACATCAATAACCACTGGTGGATTTTTTGTGTACTATTTTTAAAATATTTTAGATCCTAACAAACAGCCATTGTATCAGGCAGGAAATACTGATATATCTATCAGATGCCTTTCTGAGCATTTTAAAGCAATATCTAAAAAAAGCCTTGGATCTCAGCTCTATTAATAATGAAGCTAGAATTACAAATATAAGCCACCACTTTCCTTCCCCACACAGCATACTCTCTCAGCTCCATTTTTTTGTTGATTCCATCCTCTGCCCTGCCTTCAAACAAATCTGCCTACATTTGTTTTGGTTGGCACCAGCTATCAGCATTCCAATAGAAGTCACCTGGCTCCTGAAGCAATATGGTAAAACTTACAAAACAGGAAGCTTGTTTAAAAGGAAAAACACTTTTCACTGAGGTGCATGGGTGCCATAATCATTGAAAGTATTAAAAAAAAAGATCCATTTTTTGAAAATATATTCTCTAAACTATAAATGTTCCCCACACTGCAAATTACCCATTGCCCAATGGCTCTTAGATTGAAAAATACGTACTGACGAATTTTCTATCAGCTCCCAGAAGTCAGAGATCTTAATTCTAGTAGTTCTATCTTCTCCTCATATAACCCTCGATTATAAGAAAGTGCCATCAGTGTTAAGACTGCTGTATCTGGGACATTTTTACTTGGAGGGAAAAAAGCCTGATATTCCCTTCTTCTATTCTCTTTCCTTCTCCACCCAGTAACACTTAAAAAAAAAGCCAGTAGCTGGGATAAAAGTTTTTCATGTGTCTGCTACTGTTTTTCTAACTGACTGATTTAAAAATTCTCTCTCCCCGTAATTATTCATATGCTCTCACTGAATAGAGATTTAGGTCTGATTCAAGCCCTCAGCCTGGCAAGGAAGCACATGACTTGACTAGAGGGCACAAACAATTACATCAGAAGCTGGGCAAAACAGATGTGAAAACCCTGGTCTGGGATAACGCTTCTAAAGGGCCTGTCCCATTTTGTATGAATCTTGCTGTATAAATGAGCTATTTTAAAAAGCGAGAATCTGTTTTGTGGCCCACACATTATTCATCAATGGACAAATAAGCCTTGCAAAATGTGATCTGAAAAGAGCAGATTTTTCCAGAGCAAAATTACAAAAATAAAAACAGCCATATCGATGACATACACATCAGTGTTTGCACATTATGAAATAATGCTCCATTTAAGATAATGAAAACCTGAAGTCTTCATGGCACTGTGACACAGAAATGACAGCGTTAGGCTGGATTACATGCATAACCTTGGGCAAGTACCTAACCGTCTTTACGCCAGGACTTATCTATCTACAAAATCAATCCCTAAGGTTCCTTCTGGATCTGTTGACAGAACCAAGTATTTAGAGCTAGAAAAGACCTCAGACGCCGTCTAGTCCAACCTCCTCATTTTACATATGAGGAAACTGAGGCCCAGAGAAAGTTTCTCAATGGATAAACATGGGGAGAACAGCACAGGCAAACCATCTAGCTCCACTTAGTAGATAGCATAGAATGTGAAATCAAATCACCGTCTTCCTTAAATTCTATCCAGTAGCTTGATAGCAAAGGAATTTGTACAGTTTGCTGGTAGAGAAAAATAACAACAAGCTTCATATCTTGTATCTTGCCTTCAGATAACCAAATTTCATAAGGGAAGAAGTAACAGTAAAGAGAGAAGATATTTTCTAGGGGTATTCTTCTGAATTTATTTCTAAAACTTCATTTCAAATTGATAAACATTTATTAAGCATCTACTATATGCCCATCACTGAATCTATTAGCAAAAGGATTATTATAATATTTTAAACACTCTGTCATGGTAAGACTTGGGCTTAACATATTAAACACAAAATCTTCTAAGAAACTATAACCTGCTTTCTATAATTTACATGAGGCTTGAAAAATCAGCATCCTCCTCCTTAAATGGATGATTTTTTTTTCAAAAACCACAACAATAAGATGAATAGAGAATCATCTTTTATTCTAATGTACAAGTCTTCATGCAATCTGTCTTTTCCAGATTCAGGCTATTGTGGTTTTATTCATATTTATTTATCTATTTATATATATTTATATTATGGTTTTAGGAGGAGAGTAATAGTATATCATATGCTGGTAGAGGGCTAGATACCTAAGTTTCCTTCAGCTCTAGAATTCTATAATTCTATGGAGGTTTTTTTCTAAGCTATTTTTTTTTCTATAGGTAAGAGAAAAACAGACACAGGGACTCAAACGTAGAGAAAGACACAGGAGAAAAAAGACAGACACAGCAACAAAGTATTATGGAAAGAGCACTGGCCATGATGTCATGAGGCCTTGGTTTGAACTCCAACTCCCATACTTAGCAGTTTTGTCACCTTGGGCAAATCACTTAACTTCTCTTAGGCTCAATTTTCTCAACTGTAAGAAAGGAATAACATACTGCCTACCTTTCAGGATCATTTTGAGGAAGATAATTTGTAAAACTTAATGCAATATAAAAATGTGAGCTCATACCATAATGTGTATACATACGCACACACACCCCTATCACTATAATTCAGTTGTTGATTAATGTTACCAGGGCTCTGGATAATGTTAATTCTTGTGAAAATAAAAGGGTTCAAAGAAACATCACCTAAAATGTAATGTGTCAACAAATTGTTTATCTTTGGTTATGCTGATTTTGGTAGAATTTTTTGAGAGGTGTAGGGGGGAGACGAAGGTTGACCTAGACCTATGACATCATTAGTTTAGAGAATTGCCAGTGGAAAAACCAATGCATATGGGCAACTGCTTGGGAACTTACAGTCTAAGAGACTTGTTTGTGGCCACAAGGTTGAGAAAGTTACCCAGAGTCACACGCTGGGTATCTGTCAAAGAAAGGACTCATATTCAACTTCTAGTCTTTCTCTTTCCATGTTATGCCATGCTGCCTAACTGGATAGAAAATATTATCAAATGCAGCATTTGTCTGTTTTTCTAGTATTGGACACAAACAGAGTTATGGAATTTGGACTTAGCTGCAACACTCCTAATCAAACCACATTTTAGATCACTGGGGAAAGGAAAAACCGGCAGCTATATATGTTACTGCTTCTCAAAAGAAATTGGCTAAAAAAGTAAGAGAGAGAGAAAGAAAAGAAAAGGTTGTGAATAGGATGAAAATAGGATGAAAAGCAAGAAATGGAGAAAAAAGAAGGGACTGCAATAGAGGGATAAGGAAAACAAAGGAAGAGTGATTTCTTTGTATCCAAGGGAGGAGCAAGGATCCAGTATGAAGGAGCACTAAACTATTAAAAAAAATTAATCAGTGAGATCCAAGCGTATGAGGACTTACCTTCATTGAAAATTTAGCACCATATTCCTCCTATTGGTTCTAATTATTACCTACAACATCACTAATGTGAAAATATTTAATAGGAATGTGTATGTATAGCCTATCTCAGATTATGCGCCGCAATCTTGGGGAGGGAGAGGGAGAAAAATTTAAAACTCAAAAGCTTATGGATTGTTGATAATTCAAAATTAATTAAAAAAAAAAGAAAAAAAATTCAGCACAATACAAGTGAGAGAGGAAGTACCACAACTTGGGTAGTATTCTTTTTTGATTTGACCAGCTGCAGCATACCATATTCCTCAGGTTTGTGTAAACAAAATTCTGCATACCCGATACACACACACACACACACACACACACACACACACACACATACATATATAATCCCCTTTATAATCCCCTTTAATTCTAGTGCCTTTCCTCTATTGATTATCTCCATTTTATCCTTTATCTATCTTTTTGTACATAATTGTTTGCATATTGTCTCTCTAATTAGACTGGGAGTTCCTTCAAACCGGGGAGTGTCTTCTGCCTTTCATTTTATCCTCAGTAATCAGCACAATGTCTAGCAATGCTAGTTGACTGACAAAAAAAAGACATTGGCTTGGTGACTTTGTACAAAATTGCTCCTCTGTGAGCTCTCTGCAGTATTTCCTGGTTTCTCATAATCTTTTTGTAGCTTGTTAAGAATTGTGAGGACATTTACCATCTTACCCCTTTTAGAAGAGATCTCCTCACATGTGTGTCTTTATTGCTTTAGAACCACAGAGCCTCAGATTTGGAAGAGAACTTATTCTAGAACATCATCACTGACCTTGTTCTGATGTTACATGTAGTATGTACTTGTTTCTGACAAGGATCCTGAAAGGATATGTAATATCTGTGGTAAGTGCAAGAATTTCATAGAATTGTGACTTCCCAGGCTATCTGGTATTACCCTTATCTCTCATCAAAACAATAAAAAGTATTTATTGATCACCTATTCTGTGCTAGGTAGGCACTGTGTCAGGGATAAAAGAACAATGAATGAACCCATCTACAACATATGTCTGAAGGGGTTGGTCACCTAGTATTTGTTTTAAGGACAAATGTGACAAGGTTTTCATGATCTTTTCAGATAGTCCATGATTTTTTGGATAGTACTAATTGCAAGGAAAGTTTTCTTAATATTGTACCAAAATCTTTCCCTGTACAACTTGTATGACTTTTTGTCCTTAGCTTTATTACCTGGGCACAAGTATGCATCTAATCCTGCTTCCCCATGAATCTGACCAGTTTACTGTTACTCTTACTGTGACCATATGAACCACTGTTTTTCCCTTCCTTCTCTAGCTGTTGAAAATGCCTAATAATTAAACCTAAAAGATAAAATCACCTTCCTAAACATCTTTCCTTCTGTTTAACCACCCCACAACCAAGCTCTCCACAAAGCAACACAGGATTCTTGCTTTAGATCTCTGTAAATCAGTAGCAAAACTATGGTAATTTCTCAATCATCTTGGTCACTCTAGCATCAGACCCAAAGACAACATAGCAGCACGTGCCCTATGTGCCCTGAGAACTTTTACCCCTAATGAACTTCTCTTCCTTTTCCCCACCATAAATATCTCCAACCCCATAACAAACCGGTACCTGACCCAAAACTGAAAACTCTGTAAAGCCATCGACATACGGTAAATTTTGATCAATGGAAGAGTAGATTCCAAATCTTTATACATCTAGCAAACCAAAATTATACTAAGAAAAAAATGAACAAATGCCATGTCCTGTTGTGTACTAAAGGAGGAAAAGCAGCATTTTTGATACATACATAATGACGATTAAATTTGCTGCTTTTGTAGAACTCACTTTTATTCATTCATCCAAACATTTGAACTCTAAATGTAAAGCAAAATGAGAAATACAAAGATGATTACAATGTGATTCTATCCTCCAATATTAAGACAGATTGTGTGTGTGTGTAGGTGTGTAAATACCCCCCCACACTCAAATGGCCAACAAGATAATATCTGCATAAGAGAAGTTAAAAATGAAATACTAAAAGAATTCAAGGAATAAAGAAAACACAAGATCATAGATCTAGAAATGGATGAGACCTTAGAGGTCATCTAGTCTAACCCCCTCATTTTAGAGATGGAATCAAGGAGTAGTCAATTTTAGTAGTCAGATAAGAGTTACTTAGGACCTGGATAAAGTCACTGGGAAAACAACAGCATATTTTGTTCTGTCACTTTTAGAATTCTTAAAAATTCAAATAAGATGCCTGATTGTTCCTATTGCAAAAGGTAGAAAGAGGTAGTTATCTCTATTATTTCTTCTTATTTTAGACAAAGAGGATGGAAAAAGAGTGTTTAAGTTTTATCCAATAATTATAAATGCACTCAAAAATAAAAAATGAAATAACACTATTTAATAAAGTATGACTGATACAGATAAATATTTGATAGAAAGGAAGATTCTAAAGCAGCATATCTGTATAATTAAAAAAAAACAGGGGGCAGCTAGGTGGTGCAGTGGATAGAGCAGCGACCCTGAAGTCAGGAGGACCTGAGTTCAAATATGACCTCAAACCAAACACTTGACACTTACTAGCTGTGTGACCCTGGGCAAGTCACTTAACCCCAATTGCCTAAAAAAAAAAAAAATCCCCAAAACCAGAAAACATGAAAGTTCACTTCACTAATAAGAGAACTGAAAATTTTAAAAACAGATTTCATCTGACATCTAAATGGACTATTCTTGCTTTTATCATCCTTGCCAATGTCCAATGTCAGAGGGTCTGTATAAAGACAAGTACACTGATGGACTGTTGGAGAAACTTTGAATTAACACAACCGTTTTGGAAAACAATGAGGAATTAGGCAAGTCACTGAACACTGATCCAACAATTATACTAGGATTTTAATTATATATAATTATATAATTTGACCAAGAAGGTCAAAGACAGAATTAAGGGTTCCAACCATTCTGTGATATTCTTCACAGCATTTTTAAATTGGTTGAAATGAGGTGGGTGCTAATTGACGGGAAATGAATGAACACACTGCCACAGACGAAAGCAAGGGAATACTATTATGAGATTGAAAACTTGCCCATAGCTAGAGTTAGCTTTTATATAGCACATTGAAGTTTACAGAGCACTTTACACATGTTCTCCTATTTGATAACAACACTATTGGGTAGGTGCTGTTATTATCCACTAATGCAGAAACTGATCCTGAGAGAGTGGTTCACCCAGGGTCACGCAGCTAAGTATCTAAGGTAAGTAAATGTCAGCTCTTGGTGACCCCATATACAGCACTTTGTCAAGCTGCCATCAAATATGAAAGATTCAGATAAACCAGGAGAGGTTTTCAAGAACTGATGTAGAACAAAGTAAGCAGAACCAGAACTATATAATCAATGACTAAAATAATGTAAGTGAAGGCATCATTACACAGTAGATGAAGTCAGATCAAGTGTAATGTCTCTTGGGCATCTCAAACTCACCACGTCCAGAATAAAACTCACTATAGTTATTCCTATCACATTGCCACTTTCCACATAGTGGTTTCCACATAAGAAATTAAATGGGAATTTAGGGAGAGTTTTGCGGAAGCTGCAGATGACCAGAAAAAATCTAGAAATTCGGAAATGCATAAAATATATGTATAATATTGTAAACACCCCTTAAAAGAAAAAGAAAAAAGTTCAGACTTCTTCTCTGGTACAAAGGTAGGGCCAAAAAATTTTACGCAGATTTCCCAGATCGTGGGGGCACCGCATTCCTATTCCCCACGATGTGGAAGGGTAACTAATATTTCCTTTTAAACTCACCACTCTCTCAAATGTTCTTATAATGTCAAGGGCACTACCACTCTTCCAGTCACTCAGGTTTGCAACTTTGGTATCACTATGAACTCCTCACTGCCCCCCCCCCCCCCCCCCCCCCCCCCCCCAGCCAAACAGTCACTAACTCTTGTTCTTTCATATACACCCCCCATCTCCCCTCATAGAGTCACCATCCTAGTCCATGCCCTCATAACTTCTAACCTAGACTATTGTAGTAACGTTCCAATTAGTTTGTCAAATTTTTACTTCCTAATTATTACTCCAACCACAGTGCAGGCAAGCTTCAAAAACACAAGTTCATTTCAAAAACTACAATGCCCTGTCCTTAGCTAAGACACGGGGATGCCTTAACTATACATGTGCATGCACACAGAACAACAAGACAAAAATCAAGTAGGGACCTCTACTACTAGGCATGATCAAAATAAGGCAGTGGAAACACTAAGAATGACAAACCCAAAGTAATGCTATCAATAGTCAAGTAGAAAAAAATTCAATTAAGTGATTGTGTACCTACTATGTGCAGGACATTGTGTGTGCTATATGTACTACAGAAGCAATATGGAACATTATTTCAGATGTACTTTTACTCATTTTGGACTAATACCACACATAGGAGTAAAGCCTTATTTGTAGTCCTACAACAAAGATTCAAAGGCTCAGATCTGTGTTAGCCTTCCAGTCATGATCTAGCAAAATTCTAAATTAGGAAAAAAAGAAATTCAGTTCAATCAAGAAAAGTCACCAGCAAAGGATAGTCTTTCCTTTTGAGAATTTGTCAATTAATTAAAAAAAATACAAAAAAAATTTCCCCACACATATGCTTTTATTAGAGGGTAGGAAGTATCTTAAGGAAAGTAGATGAGATACTCTTTCTCTCTTTCTCTCTCTCTCTGTCTCTCTCCCTGTGTGTGTGCGTGTGTGTGTGTGTATACCACTGCATGTAAGAAAGAAATACAATGAAGAATTCAGAAAAGATTTCTTTTCACATTACTATAAAAATACTGTGACCAGTTTGGGAAAAAATAATCACCCTTAAAGATAGACGTGAATATCTTAGAAGAGGCTACAAAAGAGGCCAAAAAAGAATTGACTTAAAATGTAGATGGTACAATCAGTCACAAAAGCTACAGTTCTTTGTCCCAAAGAAAAAGGATAAGAAAAAGGGCAGATAGAGTTTTGATTCCAGAATAAGGTTATTGCATGGGGAAGTAATGGACATTTGTTCAACTTGACCAAAAAACAAAACAAAACAAAACAAAACTAGGAGATTTATTAAATCACTACAAAGATTAAGTTAAATCTAGAACATTTGAAAGTGAGATTTAGTTGTGAAATTCTAGGTATTTTTTTTTAATCAGTAAATGTTTACAGAAAAATATAGTAACATATTTTTGATTAAATATCCTAGATTTTATAGAACAGGATAATTTCAAATAAAGAGGGTACACTCTCAATGAAGTTTGGCGAAAGGAGTCATTCTTTCAGAAACCATCTGTCCCAATTTTGGGTTCAGAAAATATTGTCACTGTAACTATATTTAATGCTAAAAAAAATAGGGAGTTTTAAATGTAATGGAAACACTTGAGGACAATGACTTATTTTTTTCCATTTTTGTCTTCTTATTGCCAGTATCTAATACATACTAGGCACTTATGAATTGCTTTAAGTGAAATGAAAGAGTAGCATTCTCAATCATTTAAAGGAATGGCTGTAATGTTAGTTCAGGTCCTGGCACCAAAGAATTAAGCCAGGTTAAGTCCCTTCCGAGTCTGCTTCTAAGACTTTCTGAATTTAGGACATCTCTCAATAACAGGCAATAAGTAATACTAAATGCAACTAAAGGAAAATGACACTGGAGTATTTTACACTTCAATTTTGAGGATGAGAATACGATATACATTATATGAAGGACCATGACATCAGAAACACCTGAGAAATTCAACACACAGCTGATTATCATCTGATAGCTTTTTAAAATTAAACACTCTACTTTTCTCTCAGGAACTTTCAATTTTTTGTTTGTAACATCTGCATGGAGACCAAGACCACTGCACTGTCATTTCATGAATAGAGCAAGGGATTGGTAAAGATAATTGACATCTCTTCATATCCTGATTCATTTCCCAGACCATCTTTCTTTCTTTGCTATTTATATTACTTCTACTCCAGATCACCAAATTCAAATTTAGAACTTCCCTTCCCCTCCCTACCTCAAAGGAAGGTGGTCAGAACTTTCTCATATATTAATTCAGGCAAGAAATGGCCTGCTATAAAACTTTCTGTATCTTCCCACATCTAGGAATTCTGAATGCTACGTTCAGTGGCATAAGCCAAAATAGGAGGAAGAAAAACAACTAAAGATTCCATAAATAGGAACTAAATATAGCACATACAGTTATTTACCCCATCTATTATTGTTTTGTTGCCATTTCTTTCCCCACCTCATTTTACAGATGAGGCAAACAGAGTTAAGTGACTTGCCCAGGGTCACACACCTATTAAGTATCTGAGGCCAGATCTGAGCTCAAGAAGATGAGTCCTTATGACTTCAGGCCCAGTTCTCTATCCACTGCACCACCACTAGCTGTACCAGCTCTTCTTTATAAACACTACAAAAATGAAGATTTACAGAAGATACCATAACCTATTCTGTGCCTATAGTCACAGTAGATTATTACTCTACTTTCTTTTTTTGGAAGAGGAAGACTAAAATACTAAGCATATTTATTTCAAAATTGAAACAAGCTGTTGAGTACTAACTGGAAACTTACTACTGTCAAGATTTTTATAAAAATACATAAAAATTTATCATGTGCCAAAGCTCAATATACAACCATACTGTACTTAACTGTATAGAATGGCACTACAGAAAATACATTTACATTTAAACATGCAATATACTCATACATTTCACCTTGGGTACCAAGGGAACACCTTCCCCGTAACAAAAATTACAAATGCTATCAGCAAGCATGCCTCATCAAAAATGGTCCAAAGCATTTACCCTAGGGTTTAGGTTTAATCAGTTGCTTTCAAGTTCCATAATGGAAAGTGTTCCCCCAAACAGCCATCAACATAACCTGACAATAGCAATATTCACAATTCAATGACCTGCATGAAATTTCCGGTTTCAAATATAAAATTATCTTCCTGCAATTCTCTGCTGAAGTCATTTCGATGATGACAAATGAATCAATTTTTTTTAAAGATTCAGTAAGCTTAAAAAAAATCCAGCCAGCTAGAAGATTGAGAATATCAAAGAAAACAAATGGAATAGTATCAGAACAACAAATTCACTCTAATGAAAAAAAATCCTTTTTAAAAAATAGATTAATGTCCATATTCCCACCAGCTCAACTGCTATGGTGTTTGGACAAAGTCTCTAAAGTCTCCTTGAATACATCAAAACATTTTCAATTGTATATGCAAAAAGTAATTAATAAACAATTATAATAGTTTATCTAAATTATGGATATTATTTACACAAAAACTCTCAGCAAGAGTATTCATAATATCATTTCTTCCTACATAACAAACTGTTCTCAGAGATGCAGCACACTTATCAAAAAATAATGGATCCTTCTCACTTATCTTATGAGAAAATACAAGGAAATTTCCACTGAAAGACCTAAGTTACAGCAATCAAGCTTTATCTTATCTTCAAAGGCCAGGACAAGAGATACTAAAGAGAGAATTGTTTTACCTCAAAACTCAAGCAAAGCAAAAACAAAGATCCTGAATTATTGTCTTAATGCATTACAGATCAACAAACTCATATGCTAATAATTCTTAGCAAGCAGTATTTGATTTCACTTAGTAATATTACTATCAATAAAATATCATTTATAACAGATGCAAGGAACAACAACAATAACAACAAGAGATGATATGATAGTAGTGGACAGCAGGGCAGCCCTGGAGTCAGGAAGACCATGTTCTGTTTCTGGCATATACTATCTATGTGTAAGCAAGTCAGAATCTCTCATTACACCAAGCAACTGAGACTATTAATTGCAGAGAGGTAGAGGAAGTATCTATACCATGAGTACCCTACATGAATGAAATCTGCTGCTCTAGATGCCCCTCCCAAGTTAAGCTCATGACCTTTAATCTCTTCACTATGCAACTAACTGAAGCTTTGACTGACACCATCTCCCTCAGCCTCCTCTCCCCTCTGATTGGAGGGCTGGAGAGTGGAGTGCCAACCTCCTCCCAATGCCTTCCTTTACAGAAGGCAGAAATTGGTCTTTTTGGCTCACTCCACTCTATATCTGTTGTTCTGCCTGGTTTCAACTACACAGAACAAGATGCCCCCATGTGGGGAATTCCCTAATGTCCCCTGCCCCACTCATCCATTTTCCTGCCTCCTTTTATGTGTTATCTCCTCTCATTAGATTATAAGCCCTTTAAGGGTAGGGGCTGAGTTTTTATTAACTGTATCCCTATCACTTAGCATAGTGCCTGGAACATCATGGGAGTTTAATACATTTTGATTGGATTAGAGACCAAAAATTAGAAAACAATTATTCTTGGTTTTTATTATTAATGATAATTATGATAATACTATTAGGAATGATGATAATAATAGCAGCTTTATGGTTCACAAAGTACTTTACATAAAATATCTCATCTGATCCTTACTACTAGGTATAATTTTCTCCATTTTATAGAGGATGGAACTGAGGCTCAGAGATAGGGAAAATGTTAGTACCATCAAGAGAGGTAGAACATTTACTGGAAGGGCCATATTTGGCAGAAGATGTGGAGTTGAAAAACAGGTAATTGTCCTAATGGCAGCAAGCATTTCCCACCTTTGTTCCTCACTGGACTTTGATTGTGACTTTTTGAGCTTTGCCACCATGCCTCAGCCATCATTTCACCCTGGAATTCCCTGCAGTACCTGGGGCATCCTTGTGGACTGGTTGTTGTCCTTTGTGCTCAAAGAGGAGCAAAATGACATCACTATGCTGGGGGGTGTCAAGATATAGTGTGTCTGACTGTAGCTGATCAGACAAATACAAACTCAGAAGGCTCTACCACACATTGGGCACAAACAGTCCATATGAACATTTGGAGTGGAGAAGTCTCTAAATTTGTGCATCTCATGCTTCTTTTCTTCCATTCTCCTCCTGTTGGAACAGCCACCCACCCCTGCATCCTTCTCACCTCAGAATAAATACCTCTCCATTATTCTGGACCCTTTTTCTCCCACTGATGAGTTCCTCCCAGGGCCCTATTTTGGAGAGGCTCCTAGGCTAACCAACCTTCATTCTCTTCTTGGCTCTATTTCCGACTTTCTGAAGTGTGAGGTTCCTCTCCTTCCCCATCCTCCTTTCTAGCTCCCTTTTGGGTATCATCCTTCCTTATAAGCTTCTTGAAAAAAGGGTCTTTCTTTTTTTGTTTATATTTGAGTCCCCAGAACATAGAACAGTGCTTGATACAGAATAAGCACTTAATGGATACTTGATGCCTTGCCTTGTTTTAAAATTAATGGGTAGCAAGTGAAGCTTTTTGATCAGGGGAAAGACTGAATATTAAAAATATCTCCTTGTAAGTGGTATGGAAGATACATTAGAGAGGGCAGAAAATTAAAGCAGATAAAACAATTAGGGGACTATTATTAACAGCTAAGGAAGGAATGCTGTAGGAAATGATGTGGGTGATGAATACAGAGAATTATCAAAAGATCTACATGAACTGATGCAGAGTGAAGTAAGCAGAGTAAGGAAGTAAAGTAAATAAAAAAAGTAAGAAAACAATATACACAGTAACTACAACAATGCAAATGGAAGGAAGGACACATCAAAAGATCAAAAGTGAATACAATTATAAAGATCAAGCAGGACTTGAATGAAAAAAAAAAAGAGGATATTCCCACCCACCCCTTGGGGAGATCCACAGGTGTTACACATTGAACAAGTTTTCTGACTTTTTCAATGTAATGCAATTCAATGCTTATTTTTTTTCTTTTATATTTCTTTCTTTTTGTCTTTAAAAAGCACTTTTTGGGGTAGGTAGGTGGCACAGTGGATAGAGCACCGGCCCTTGAATCAAGAAGACCTGAGTTCCAATCCAGCCTCAGACACTTAACCCTGATTGCCTTAAAAAAAAAAAAAGCTTTACACACACACACACATACGTACATATGTACGTACGTATATATATAGGATGACCCCTCTGGGAGAGGGAGAGAAGGGATAGTGGGGATAATTATGAAGATAATTATGATGATAATTATGATAATTATGAAGATAAAAACTTATTTAAAGCAACTGTTAAGGCAAGAAATGCTGAGGGCCTGAATTAGGGTGGTAACTATGTTCATGGAAAAAGGAAGATGAGCTCAGGAGATTTGGGGGAGAAAGAATTGACAAGAAATTTACTGATTGGACATGTAGGGCTAGTAACAATGGGGAGAAGAGAATGACTGAGGCTATGAACCTGAGTGTCCTTGACAGAATGAGGGAGGGTTGGGGGGAGGGGGAATGAGTATGGCAGCTTAGGACATATTGTACTTGTGACTTATATCAGGTTAAAGAAGAAATGGATTGCAATGACATGAGAGCACTATTCCACTTAAAAACTGGGCAATGAAAAGAGAGAGAAAGGCAGACAAAAGCTTGAGAGACGGAAGAACAGAGCATGTTTGCACACTGTAGGAAAGCAGTCAATAGAACTATATTACTTGATTTATAATAAAAACTGGAATATAAATATACAAGAGAAGTACAAAATATTATGTGAGACACCGAGAGGGGAAATTTACTTCTATCTGGAGAAAAGTGGGGAAGATTTAGGAAAGGATTCATAGGAAGTGCTATAGATGTTGGAAGTTGAAAGATGGAAATAATACCAACAGATAATGCTGTGGTAAAAGGGTAATGAATCTGAGAATTGGGAACACAATATTAGCAAAAAAAAAATTAGATGAGAAATTGAGAAAGGTAATAAAAAATAGTAGCTCAGTTTGACTCTTACAGATTAGGCAAAAAACAGATAAGGCTGGAAAGGTTCTTCTCCTTAGTCCGGACTTGATTCAATAGTCGATTTTTACGGTTTCAAATCTGACATATCTCTGACATATCTGACATATAGGGTAAGATCCTGCATCATATTTGACACCCTTCTATCCAACTCTGCAAATGCTTGGTATTATGCAATATATACAGTAGGCCCTCAAGTATTTGTGGCTGCTGCTCTGTTCCTGATATATGCTGGGTAGATTCTTACATAACAGGATTTTTTTTAAAGACAGGAAGAAGAATGAGTGGTTATATGTATGTGAAATTATATATCATTGACAAAGTACTACCAATGTCAAATATAATAAAATTTTGAAAACACTAAGTTCAATCGTGTGAAATGTAAATAAACTTTCCCTTTTCCGATAAACCAAACTAACATGTAAATCCCCCAAGACATTCTTAACAAGAGTTAAGTGAAAGAAGCCAATAGCTATTGATAAAACCTTAATCTCCTCTCAGGTTACAGGGCTAATGAGATAGTATAATCATTAGAAACAACTGAGTGGAGAGTAACTGTTGAAAAAAACCAAGTTTAGTATAAGTTGATTATAACATAGCTCCTTACACAAATACATGTTAACTTTGGATCCCCAGAAATATAATGACAAACAATTAGTCAAAGCTTGACTTAACCAGGTTATCTTATCAGGCAAATGTCAATTCTTTACTAAAACTAACATTATGAGAGGGTTGGACTGTATTTGCTCCAAGATTCTTGGAGGAACACATAAGTACACACATATCTACATATGTGTCTATATGTAGACACATATGTATAAGAATAGATATCCATCTCTATCTACATATATGTATTAACACATTTACATAGACATGTCTATACACATACATGAGTGTGTGCGCGTGCATGTGTGTGGATGGAATTCTGAGTATCATTCCTAAATTAAGAAAAAAAAGTTTCCAGACATTCTTCATGGAATAAATTTGGCCTTCTACTAGTCTCATTTTTAGTTAATATTTCATGAAACCTCATAATGAATCCATTCTTGGATTGAAAAAACTTCTCAGTAAAACAGAAGATATTTGAAAGATCACAAACACTTGATGACAGTAGGTCTGTAGACGCCCATATGAATGCTTCCCCTCAAGATAAATAAGGCTGTGGCAGCTGCTGCCTGCACTCTAAGGCTGGGCTCACATCAAACACATGCAATGCAGCAAAAAGGAGAGAGGAGAACCTGCTTCTAAAGTAAAGAGAAATTTAAAAATAAAAGGGTTAGAATTCTTTGGGTTGTTGCTTCCAACAGCCAATTCATATACACTACTTGATAACCTATGTTTCTGTCAAAGAAAATGCCAATGGACCTCAATAGTGGCTCTTTGAATTAATTGTCCAAGATATCCAGAGAATGTTCTTTTTTTTTTTTTTTGGCTCTCCATTCTCCTGAATGTCTCTGATTAAAAATTTTTCAAAAGATAATTACATACTAAAATAAATCTAGTCGGAAACACTTAAATTAGAAACCTATTTATAATTTTTAAAAATGCTTAAATGCCTTTATGCCCAACAGTCTAACTATAAAACTAGCTAATATTTTGGTGGTACAAATTGGATGCCAGAAATATGGTAATGATCAAAATTGTCTTTTAAGGAAACAAGTTGCCAAAATAAGATTGTGAATATTTTAAAGAAGTCCTTATGATAGGAGTGACCCAAGTGAAGCAGTGCACTGGAGATGACTGTTGAAGACATGAAGGCTTTGAACCTACACTGACATATTCATATCTGGGGGAAATACTTCTAAAATGTCAGCAGTTTCCTAACCCTTTTCTATGTAGTTATTCTACTACTTTATGAGGAATAACATTAAGCTAAAGCAATGATGAAACACACAGCTGTTTACCAGAAAGGGGTTAGAGATATTAAAAAAAAGGAAGGGAGTGGGGTGGACTGAGAGAGAAAAGAGCAAAAATGGGGAGTTGAATAAAGTCATCCAGGAGATAGCATTTGCTGCACCCTTGAAAAAGTGGCACAGTGAGCTTAGCAGGGATATCAACCAGCCTAATTATTATTTAAGAAGCTAATGTTACAAATCGCTACAACTCATAAAACAGAAAGGAAGCATCTGTAGAGCAAAGCACTGGAAAAAATACATAGAGATAGATAGATTTTTATATTTACTATCAGAAACAAGCTTTTTAGCAAGGTAAGGATGCTACATGATGCTGAAAGACAAAATAATAATAATAATAATAATAATAATAATAATAATAATAAAAATGATGATGCAAAACATAGGGAATGAATTCTTTTAGAAAGCACTTAAATCTAGTGGTTATAAACAAAAGAAATCAATCTGATTAAAGTTTCCATATCACTTGTTTTGCTAGATAGAAACTATGAGAGCTGCAGAGTCATCATATGGCCTGGGTGAAGTAAGCAGCTGTCTTTCTGTGCTACATTTCACTGAAAGGGAGAGCCTAGGAGAACAGGAACGCACACAGGCAGCAAGCGCCAGAGTCTGTGTGAGTGAGTCTGTTTTCACAGCTGGAGATAGTGCACTTACTATTCTATATACAGCATCATTGAGCCTGGAGTCTCAAGTGGGCAGTGTTAAATTGCACTGTAATGCAACTTGAGAATTAATGATTCCCCATAAAAGTTTTACCCATGCTTGGTCCCTAAAGTTATTTTGCTTCAAAAATAAGTAACATACCACATGTACTGCATTGCTATTCACATGGAGTACACTTCTTAATTAATCAAAGCAAACAAATAAAAGTATCTGAACTAGACCGACTCCTAACACAGCAGAAAAAAACTTTGGGACATGTATTGATGTAAACATTTTAATTAGTTAAGAGAAACTACATCATTATTTCCCTACTTCCTAACACTTTAAAGCATAAATTACTTTTGATAAAAAGGCCCAGCACAGGATGAAGCTGCAAATAGGTTCCTTATGGATTTTCCAACATTAGCATGTGACCTTTGGCTAGGTTTGGTTTTTTAGTTTTAGTTTTTTTTAGATGGGGAGGATGGAATTGCTTTTTAAGCACTGAAAAAGGGAAACCATTATATTTCGCCAAAATGGGGACATGGACATATTTGCTTCAAACAAAGTCAGGTAAGGGCATCTGAAGACTTACAAGGAACAAAACTTTTTAACTGATAAGTATTTTCTTGCAAAACATGTCGGTCTTATTATAACATTATGATTCCAACCAAATACTGGACCCACAGGTACATATCAAGAGCATGAGAACAACATGATTTGAGGCTAGAAATTATGAGTAACCTGGTTCTTTGAAAAGGAAAACTTCAAATGCTGTAGAAGAAAGCTTCTTTTAGTTGTAATGCCAAAAAACCAAAACAAAACCCCAAATAAAACAAAAAACAAAAAAGCATTCCCAGTTTGAACCCATTACTTTTGTCTAATGTTCAAATAGGAACATACCACATTCAATGGCTAACTTACCAGAGTGTCTGCTGCTGTTGAAGCAGGTGTGTCTGAACTATTCTCTTCAAGAGTCTGGTGAGGTTCTTCATGACCACGAGTGACAAGAATTCTAAAGTGTTGTTGTCGGGAATTCTGATCTTGCCTGATCTTAAAAGTGCAGCCCTTACTCTGTGGGATCCTTTCTACTGAGTTACTCCTATGTATTTCAGGACAATTCCTGCTATTGTTAGGAAGCTCTGAATTCACTCTGTCTTCCATTGGGCTAACTCGCTCAGGTCGAGGTTGCACTGGATAAGAGGTACTCCTCTCTAGCCTTATTCTTGGATACCTGACCAACCTGTCCCCCTTTGTTCCAGTAAATCCAAAATTGTAATCACCACCAGGGCTTGGAGTGCTTGCTTGGGGTTGCTGCAACTGGAAAACAAAACACCTTTTCCCAGAACTAGAAGATACATCTGGCACATGTTGCAAAGACCAACGCCTGGGCTCAGGAGCAGAAGGGTTGTTCTGAACTTCTGATCCAAAGGGCAAGAGTCTAACCTGACGCATTTCTGCGCTTGAAGCACGATGCTGAATTCTTACTCCAGTGATGTTCGAGCCGGAAGCATTTTCATTGCCTTCTACAGCCTGAGCAACTGAGGGGATAGCATCACCTTGGTTATCTGAAGGAACGGTACAAAACACTCTGTGACTGCAAGTGTTATTAGATCCATTGACCTGTTGTCCTAAATCATCAAGCAACCTTGGTGGAGAATTACTGGGGGATTCTCTTTCTGAAGTTCCTTGGGAGCTGCTTTGGGATGAAGAAGATCTACTTACTGGTGTAGTAAAATTCTCCCTAAGATCTGAAAATTTATAGGGAAGGTCCTCCTCAAGAGATTCTGGTGCCCTGCACTCATCCGTATGTCCGTTCACAGCTTTGCGCTGCAGGGAGATTTGCACAGATGAGCTCCTTGTTGGACGGGCATCAATGTTATTCAGCAGCTGAGGGATAAACATGGATGTGCTTCGTTTGAGGGATCCCACTTCTTGTAGGCTACCGCCACCATACTCTGCTCCATTTTGAGAGAATGGGTGAGGACTGTTTCTCCTTGGCAAAGTGTGGAATGCCATAAAAAAGTCGTCTTCTCTCTCTCGATCTAGGATCTCTGATTCAGGGGCTGTGTTGCTTCGACCAGAGCCAAAATGAAACCGCAGCCGATGGGCCATGGTTTAACAGGAGGGCAGGAAGGGAGAGGGAAACAACAACAACAATTCAGGCACTGCCAGAAGTTAAAAATCAAAGACATAAACTCCAAGAAAAATTGTCCCATCTGCCAAACCGTTAGCACTGCACCAACGATAGTGACAGATAGCAGAAATAACCCAAGTGGCAAGCTGCATTCCAGGCATGATTGGATAAGAGGAATCAGAGCTTCTGCACACTGGGACAGAGGGTAGGATGGTTAGAGCCACATGACCTTGCTCTCCCTCTCCAATGCCAGCTTCTGGACTTGGGTTGTTTTTTTTTTTTTCCTCCCTCTCCCTCTCCCTCTCTTTTAAACAGTAAGAGCCTGAAACAGCACCTTCCCAGCTGCTCTTTTTCCATCAGAAAGGCATTGCCCCAGCGGGCGAGCTCTCACAGCTGACTAGGGCAGCAAACACTCTCAGCGCTACTATTAATCTAAATCACATCATATTCACAGGGCACTTCTGAACTAAGCAACATGCATGCACACGCTCACACACACACGCACGCACACCCACACACGCAGCACACTCTCCCAAATGAATACAAATTGCCTTCCATTAAAAAACAGCCCCACATTTTCCCATATCCCCTCACCACCTCCTCAGAAAGACCAACTTAAAAAGTAGAAAGAGGTCTCAGGTTTTCAGCAGCAGCAGATTTTGTTTGTTTGTTTGTTTTGCTGGGTTATTTATGACATCATCAGACTACCATGGCGGAATGCAAACTAATAAAAACGCACTATAAATATAATTACACACTACCCAGAAGTAGCTCCCTTTAATGCTAAATAATTAGACTATGATCAACAAGTAAGAAAATATCTATGTGGGGGATGGGGTGGGAGACAATTTAAAATACTGCTGGAGTTAATACTATAAATCTTGCCACTACACTGAAACTTTCTCCTTAACAGCTACCAAAAAGAAAAAAAGGTTACAAAGAAGAATTCTCACCCGAGGAAAGAAAAAGAGCAATAAGAAACACAGCTTGAGAAAATATTGCCCTCGTACGTGCCAGGTAGGAAAGACTGAAGAAAACCAAAAAAGGTTGGCATATATGCAGATTTGTATTAATTTCATATGGACACCATATAGAGGCAATGTTGCACCAAATACTGCATTTTGGATGCCCATATGGGATATTCTTATGCTTGCTAAAAGCCAAAATGCTTCACAAAATAGTTTTGTGAATTTAAAATTCATAAAAAGTCATCAGTTTCATTAAATCAGAACAACAGTTTTAAAAAGAATCATTTATCATTGTCTTTCGTATTAACTCTTTCTCACAGACCAGAAATAGCAATTATTTAACTATATAGATTGACCTGGGGTAGGAAGGGAATACAATCCAAATAGAAAGGCCTAGACAAGTTTCTATTAAAATCCCAAAGTATAGCTTTGACAACAGATCTGGAATCATGGATATGGGGTGGTGTGGGGGTGGGGGGAGTTCAACACCATGTTTAGACATCCAAATCTGTTTTCTAGCGGCATGTTTTCAAATGTCAAGATGACCAATTATGAGAGAAATGGAATCTGGCTTGTTCAACACTAAAACTGCCAAGCACCAGCACAATCCCATATTGTCTTTAACAGGCCTCCGTGCCAACAAGAAAGAACACAGCTATTCGTCACACAGTAACAGTGCTGCAGACAGCTTGGTGCAAACCCAGGTGTTAGTATTATTAAACATAATTTTCAGATAAAGCATTCTTTCTACAGCAGTGCACTGCCAAACATGTCTTATGCAATTTAGACCCTCCTAACACGGAATGCTGGAGGGGCAAGAGACAGAATACAAGAAAATCTTAAAGGTAGCATAGTTAAATAAAGAAATAAGGGAAATCCTTTTATTTTCACAGTGAATTCTTTTGGACTAGAAACAGTATGCTAAATGCAAAATTAAGTTCAACCAAAAAAAAAAAAACCCATTTATTTCTTTTCTAGGTATTACGTCTCATTTAATTATCAAGATCTAGTATACTTGAGTTGGCTCTGTCTTATCTTAAGGGATTAAGATACAGTCTCTTCCATCTAACTTTTCCTGGCTATGTGTAAATAAGGCATAGCAAAAATCAACCCCCCCATCCCAAAATAAACCCCCATTCATTTCTATCTGAGTATAAGCATATGTGCATAACAGAATTTAGATCAACGACAATAAAAATGTTAACATTATTTATATACTATATGGCTACATATATTTTTATGGATTTCTTAGTTCATAATTTTTGGGGGGTCAAACTATACATTCACCAACACTGGACCCATATATTTTTAAATTTAAGAGTTTCTGAGAAACATGAGGAAATCTAACTTATTTTAGATGGTTTTGGGAATGACATTAAGGTTTAAAAAGACAGAGTGAACATTATTTGATCTCCATAATGCCAATGAAGGTACATACTGATTTAAATTAAATAAAATAGCATGGTCAAGAAATACTCCCCAAGAACTCGAAGACATGGGCTTAAATACCGCCTCTGTCTTTGACTAAAAAGCAGTGTGATCTGGGACAAGTTCCTTCACCAACTCTGTGGTCACCAATTCTTTCTTCATCTGTGAAACAGGACTGGGGAATGGGTGGGTAAAAGGCTGTTTGTATCTGGATGGATCTATAAAGGTATATTCTGGTTTGAAAATTATACCAAAGTACTAAACAATGGGAATCTACATTTTGGGGACAGTGAGTAAAGGAAGAGGAGGGGACAGAGTAGTAATAGTGGTAGTAAGAGGAGAAGGAGTAATAAGCAGTAGCAGGAGCAGCAGTAGCTGCAATGGCGGCAGCAGCAGCATTTTACAGTGCTTTAAGGTTTACCAAATGTTTTACAAATATTCTCTCATTTTATCCTTATAACATCTCTGGGAAGTGGGCACTGTTATTATCCCCAGTTTATAGATAAGGAAGCTGAAGCAGAGAGAGGTTAGGACATCAAGGGTGGGGAACCCGCACAAATCCTTTCATTAAGAGGATTTGTTTTGTGAAGTTTGGATTCAGTCAAAGAGCTGCACTTAAGGACCTAGAGGGCCAGATGTGGCCTCGAGGCCCGAGGTTCCCCACCCCTGGATAGTTTGTCTAAGCTCACGTAGCTGGTAACTGTCTATGGCTAGATTTGAACCCTGGTAAACTGATTTTTCTGGCATATGATTCTGGGGATTGCCATACATGGCATCCTTGTAATAATGGTCTTTTTACCCCTTTTAATAAAGGGTCTACTTAGATGTATAATGTATTTTCCCCATTTAAGCAAAAGGAGGAAACAAAATCTCGAATTGAAAAGCTTTTTGCATTTTTTCCCCTAATTGTTATCTGGAAGCTATTTTAACTAAGCATTCCAGATAGAAGTTTTCCTTCCATACTTTAAAGGAGACAACTAACCATTTTTTGGGGGCAGTTAGGTGGTATAGTGGATAGAGTACCAAGCCCAGAGTCAGGAAAGACTCATCTCCAAGAGTTCAGATCTGGCCTCAGACACTTACTAGCTGTGTGATCCTGGGCAAGTCACTTAACCCTGTTTGTTTTAGTTTGTAAAATGATCTGGAGAAGGAAATAGTAAACCACTCCAGTATCTCTGCCAAGAAAATCCCAAATGGGGTCACAAAGAGTTGGACACAACTAAAAAACCACTAAACAACAACAACAAAACACTTTAAAAAAAACTGTGATAAAAAAAAGTTGTTTTTTTTTTCCTCTCATAGGACAATCCATCCCTCTTGTCAAGTTATTAAATATATCTTGAACTACTTTACATAATGAAAAGCCATGTGGACATATATACTTTGGAATTCCACATAGTTAGTTTACAAATAATGAGTAATTTTTAACCATAACTTATACCACCATTCTGAATACCAAACATCAGCACATAAAGAGTCGATGTTAACATTAGGGGGTTTTATTTTTACCTATTGGGAGAAAAAACACACACATACACAAATATCATTAATCTTCTCCTGTGCCTCTACCACATAATTAGCACAAATATAGATGAGAAATATTTAATTTTTTAAAAATATCTGGATATTACTATATAAATTGCTCTGACCCATGACATACACATGTTAATATGAGTGTAGACGGCTAGACAAAGTCACATTGAAAGTCACATACACTGAGATTCAGAGTGATCTAGTTCCAAAGACCCAGGTCCAAGTCTTTTTTCTGCACATATTATCTGCGTGAGCCACAGACAAGCCACTTAAGTTTTCAGTGGGCCAAACAATTATTCAGGATTATAAATTACAGATGAATTGACTATCTGCATTGGTGGATGAATTTTCTATGTCAGGCAATTTCCTACACTGATAAAATCGAAGTACCAGAACCAAAAATAAAAAAAAAATTCTAAATACATAAACAAATGCACTCAACTATTCAAATTTGCTTTGGTATACCATAAAAAAAGATGCAATTTTCACATTAAGATAATTGTTTGGGGAAGGGGATGGTGGAGAGTTGAAGGTCGAAACTTACCAATCTGTTTTCATCAAATACTTCAAACAGGAGTCTATGATTGGATGGATTTACCTATAAGAAACACAAATGTCACCTTCAGTGACTCAAAAATAAAAAGAATTCAAAACAACAACAACAAAATACTCAAAAGGTAAAACAAAAGCAAACAAAAACAATGATAAACTGGAGATACACTCATCTAACATATTTGTCTAATATGAACAATGTCTACAGTGGCAGACATCTAAAACAAATTTTTAATTTTCTGGCTGTTACAGACTTTTAGCTACAATACTGAAACAAATGAGAATAAAAAAATTGCTATGTATTTTTTTCTGAGAAATAATTTTAAGTGTTTTAAAATTTAATTTTTATCTGTTATAAAAGGCATTTCCTGAGATTATCTACGGCCCCATCTTTCCATAGAAACTTGAAGCCCAAGGAGTTTTCTCCTAGGCAGGTCACAGATAAGTGCTCTACAAAGATATGAGAGAAGTTCCCACAACTATGTAATATCTAGGCCAGGGCCAGAGCTAGAGCCAGTGGGGAAAGGAAGGGAAAAAAGCACTTATTAACCACGTACAATATGCCAGGCACTGTATTAAGCACTTTACAAATAACTCATGATCCTTGCGACAACTCGGTGAGGTGGGTACTCTTCTCATCATCATTTTACAGTTGAGGAAACTGAAGCAGAGAGAGGTTAAGTGACTTGCCCAGGGTCACAAAGCTAGTGACTATCTGAATCTGGATTGGAACTCAGGTCTGCCCAAGTCAGGACCAGTGTTCAAAGCACTGTGCCACCTAAATTGTTTAATGGGTTTTCTTTGCCTCTGACCTCAAGCTGCATCACTCTTTCTTCCTCATGGTCTTCATCATTCTTTCACTCCTAATCAATCAATCATTCAACAAGCATTTATTAAATACCTACTATGTACTAAATACTTTAAATGGCCCATAACATGGAATGTTTTCTTAAATGTTTGAAGTAATCCAGATTTTTAAAAAAGAGAACACATGAGACATGACATAATGATATAGAAATGATATAGAGTCTGGGGACATAGGTGCAAATATCAGCTCTAATATTTGCTATCCATGGATCCTTGGACAAATCACTTCCTGGGTCTCAACTTCTTCATTTTGTAAAATGAGAGGTTTGGATTAGAATTCCTTAAAGATTCAGTCTATATTTTATAAACTCCTAAAATGCTAGACACACAAAGGCATCCAGAATTACTGATACATAATAATAACATTATGGAATTCTCTTTTTCCTCAATGCTCTTTATCCACTTCTCAAATGTTCCAGGATCAACGAATGTATTATAAATTATAAGGGAATATTTCCGGCCCTGACTCTGACACAAACTTGCTATGTGTGTGTGGGCAAGTCATTTAACCATCTAAGATCTTGTTTTCCTAGACTGTAAAATAAAGAGATTCTTAAATGTAGACATCTCAAAGTTCTTATCTGGTTCTAAAATTCTTTGATACTGGAGACAGTAGGACAGAAATTGTCTTTTTTCTTTTCTACCCATGAAGAGGAAAATTTTGATTTCTTTTAAAACCATAATTTCAAGGCCGTCGTATATCTTCTAACAAGTAAGAGATTTGAATGAATCGCTCAGATTTCTAGTACCATTTTTTAAATCGAATAAACACATACAAACCCTTGTGCAGCAATTTAAAAAAAAACACACAAACTATTTCTGTTTGCAGATTAAATTACTGAGGCTGAGGTTAAATGAAGATTGAACAAAAGTAACAACACAATTTTATCAGAATCGAGTCAGAAAGTAGTCAAGAGTCGGTTGAATTTTTGGTAGCTTGAAACCTATGACATTCAAGATAACAGTACTGGAGAGGACACTAAAAATCTTGGGAAGGCATTAAATGTAGGTGATTTCTTCCTCTGGTTTTGTTCTTTAGCCTAGCTTTAGTGTCAAGGGAAAGAACTTCTAAAAGTTTAAGAAGAAAAAAAATATAGAATTAAATGTGGGCTGGCCAATGTTTGTTGAATAAAACAGTGTGTGTCCAAATGTTTGCTAAATGTGACCAATGCATTAAACTGAAAAGAGCCTTAAAATATTTGGAATTTAAAAGAATTCAATATTGCTCCACAGAGTTTTAAAACACAAGCGCATGATTTTGGTTTAGCTCATTGATTTTTCAGCTTCTAACTATTAAAAATTTTCTCTATTCAAAGGTATGAAGGGAAGCTAACTGCCATTTAGTTCACAATGCCAGGCTTCAGATCTGAATGTATTAGAGAAGCAGTCAAAAAGTTTTGCAGGTGCAACATATAACAAACTATTAAGACTAGATGGAAATGGCAATAATGAGGCATTCTGTTACAAAATAATTTTTTAGAGATTTTGTGCTATTTTGAGAATAGTAATGCCATTCAATTATTCCAGTGGTTGAATTAATTAATATTTCCAAAATATTAAAGCAGTAACTAATAAAAACTGATTAATTACATTAGAGGATTCTCTAAGTTAATTCACAGCTCAGACTTCTCCCTAGAGGGCTGGCTAAAAAAGATTAAGAACTACTGACATTTTACCTAATTTAGTAATATTAATAACACAAAAATAACTTTTTTCTAAAAAGTAATTCAGAATTGAACATCAAAGATTTTCCTGGTTGAAAATTTTAATTCTGAACTTTAGAACATTTTTTGCCAGTCTCTAAACATCTTCATTATATCCCTACTAAAATAAATTCTAAAAAAAACCTAACAACATCCAAGTACTTTAATAAATTATTCGGTCCTTCCCCATACACCCTAACTAATATTTAAATGAGTCAAAGAGGTAAATAATATGACAGCTCTTCTCATACTTTGTTGTTGTTGTTTTTAACCTTTTAAATACTTTGTTCAGAGGAGGCTGAAATGTCAGAAAGTAAATGTTAGGTATTAATTGCCACTTGGCAGTCATAATTATGATAGATGATTATACATAAACATACACCCATGCACAAAGAGAGCCCCATTTACAGAATCCTCTGAGGAAAGAGTACTACTGCTGTGACCACTGCATTAACAAATTAAGACTGAATAAGCAGTTCCATTTCTTCATAGTTTTTAGATATTTTTAGTGATGATATTTTCTTCCATTCACAAAATCTTTATACCGGAATGAAGCAATACCATATTTTGTTTTTAGCACTGCTGGCCTCTTGAATTTTCCTTATTAGACCCCAGTATGGAGAAATTGGGATACTATATAGCCTTAAGAAAGAAAAAAGCTTAACAGCCAAAATGTTCACCATCCAACAAAATTGAAAATAAGCAGTAGTACACCTTCTCTCTCCAAAATAAATCAAAAGAAAATGTGTCTAACTAGTTATTATTAGGAACAAATTGGTGTAAACAAGTTAAAAAAAACTTACTCTAAAATAAAATTCTTCATTCCATTTTGGATTCAGTGTCTGTAAGAGAAATTATTTATTTTTAAACATGTCTTATAGTCTTTAGAACTGTCACAGGTTTCTAATACAATTGAAGTCATACGATTTAAATATATATCCTTGTGTTTATATAGAAAATATGCTGCCTAAGAAATCCAGAAAACAGCCAAAAAACCACAAATCAAACAAAACAAAAAAACCAACAAAAAACCCCAACCATGTAGCCAATTGATTGGAATTCTTCCACAGAGAAAAGCGTATGTGGGAGTGCATTTATGAGGCAGAGGATCTAAAAATAGATTCTAGACTATTAATAGAAATCTATCACTAGAACAGAGATCATCAGGGATCTATATGGAGACATTATGGTGAAGAGAAGAAAACCATGTCATTTATTAAAACAGAAATAATAATATGACACAAAGATGAGGATGGACTTAACTGTCTATCCTCTATGGAGCAATAAAATGCTTGGGGGAAAGGGTAGGAAGACTGGTTTTGTATTAAATTTAGCATTTGCTAATTAAAAATTAAAAAGTTAAATTTGGAGGGAATCTTTCACAAAGGGGATCATTTGTATTAATGAATTCAGGAAAAAAAATCACATAAGGTACTAACCAAAGGGGAAAAAATTTAAATTATAGGACTAGTGGCTTTTATCATGGATTATATATGCATATTTAATATACACATATATTAATTGTGAAACAATAGAAAAAAAATAAAAATAATTTGCCTGCTCAGCACAATGTACATACCCAGATGTGCAGCACTCCCCAAAAAGAACCAAGATCATATTTCCAGTGAAGAAGTTTGCCAGTCTGACTTTTAGTCTCATACAGGAATGAGACTTTATACATATACACACATGCATAAACATATGCATTTGAAAAGAAAATAGATATAAAAATATTTTTACAACTCCTCATTCAGTTTCTGATGTATGCTAGTTAGCTAGACTCACACAAAATAATCCCTACCTTTATCAACCTATTTCTTTAAGGTAAGGTTTCATGGGAAAAGAAAAAGGCAAGAAGTCCTCATTCTGCACTGGAACGTATAGAAACAAAAGACTGTCATACAAATGGCACACTGCCCTGGCATTAAAATGTCAAGGTTGCCTTTTCTCCACAAACTCTATGACTAAAGATTAAAAAAACCCCAACTGACAAAGCTGCATTATTTTTTATTGAAAAGTGTGCAAGGGGATAAGAACGAGAATGATACACCAAGAAAGAAAGCAAGAGATACATAAGGGAGAGGCAGGAAGAGAATGGAAGGGCAAAGAGAGAGACAAGGAGGAAGAGGGAAGAAAAATAGGGAGAAAGGGAGGAAGAAGGACAAAAGGAAAGGAAGGGAGGGAGGGAGAGAGAAAGAAAAAAAAAGATTTGATGTGATGTCAGTCACCTAGGCCCGGGGCTCCTATTTCCTGCATAAGGACGCAACCCTTGAGACGTGCATTCTATCAATCCCCGAGGCACAAAGGTAAATGGAAAACTACAGAACAATAAAAATGTATAGTAAAATGCACAGCATGGAAGAATAACAGAGAGATGAAGAGAATGAAGATGAGAGTGATTCATCAACAGTGAGAACAGGACAGAAATACTAACCAGGATGTTGGCAGTCGACTACCCCAGGAGGCAAAGGAAGGGAAGCAGTCACCACTGCAGACACAGGGGTGCAGGGGCAGGGAGAGGGAAAATTTTTTTTAAATCCCCACAGCAGAAAACACTTCTCAATACTAGAAAGCTATTGTCGCTTTTGTTTGTTTTGTTCTGTCTCTCTTGAGAGAAAGTGGGCTAGGAGTGCCCTGCAGTCACTCCTAGCCAGCTTCCTTCCTGCCACACTGATGGCTGAGCAAATGACAGCTAATAATGCAGAAAACAATGGCCGGCCACCAGCGCCTCCAAGGGAGGCTCCCAACTAATCAAAACACATTCTACTGTTTGGAAAACAGATTTTTAATGCCAGGCACTATGAAAGAGTAGAGGCTACACAACAATCATTTTTCCTTTCACAAAATGACCTCTATGATGAGCTCAGAGACGTATTTCGTGTTGCCCATGTAGCAGAAAGCCAGCATTATTACAGTAGCTAAGATAAGGATATTCAGCAGTCAGGCAAATCCCAAATCACTTGATTGGGTCAAGTGTATGCCACATAAAACTGAACCAAAAAATGCAAAGAGTAAAGGAAAAAATAATAATCATTTTCAAAATCATAATCAAGTGAAAATACAAATGTTATTTTCATAGAAAATATAGGTACACTGTTAAAGTTTCCCATTCTACAAATGGAAAACATGCAAATAGCCAGATAGAACCAGAGGTTCAAGTCTATTTTTTCCTAATTCCTCTTTTATTTTATTTAGCACTCATAAAGCTAAACAAGCACTTAATTCTGTTTGACGACTGGTTCTTCTTGTACCTCTCAAATCCAGACGGTGCTCAGTTTACTTAAAAACTATTTTAAATTATGTATCTAAAATTAAAATATTTGCAATTTAAGCTATAGATTGAGGACAAACACAGATAAAGGCACTTGCCTAATTTTGTTTGAAACAGACATGTCCTAATTTACCAACAAGGTTTTTATTATCTATTAAAAAAGGAAAGGGAACATTTTTTTCTTCCTTAAAAAATTACTAACACTGAAATTTTCTCTAGTCTATACAAGATTTAGATGCAATGTGGCATAGTGTATACTGGGTCAGTCTTGGGGTTGGGAAAAATCTAGGCTCAAGTGTTAACCCTGAATCTCAAGGGCTATGTGACCACGAAGGAGTCATTTATCTTCTCAGGTCCCAGGCAGTAATCTGAGAACATAAATTATTGATCTGTATCAGTGAAGAGAATATTTGTACTGGGAATTCCCTACATAGAATTCCAGATTCTTAAGTTAAGGCTACTGCATTGCCCTATCTCTTCCCCCCTACTCCCTCACCCCCATCTCCCAAAGGCTTTTTAATCGATAAAGAAACTTTTATTAAATACTTATATGCTAGACAGTGAGAGTCCAAATACAAAAGAAAGACAGTGCTTGGACCTCAAATCCTCAGCTATAAAATAAGAGAGTTAAACAAGGTGGTTTTTAAGCCAATCAGTCAGTAGGCCTTTATTATACACTTAATATGTGCCAGGCACTGCACTAAGTACTGGCTATTTAGGATCTTAAGCAAATACATGAAATATAAAAAAAGAAGAGAGAAGGAAGGCTAACAACTGGGTGAACAGTTAAAGGTAAAAACCTAGGCAATTACAGTATTTTGTGGCTCAAGACATAATCTTTAGAGAACACATTGATTTCAAAGAAGCTGACGGATTATGGTTTTTACACTGGTAACACAACTTTCAATTAACAATTGATTACTTACCTTTTTAATGGTTTTTGTCTGCACCAAAGCAAGCTCTCTGTTCTCATCTGCTACATACAGTGAAAGTTTTACGTATGGATCACTGCAAGAGAAAATACAGATTTACTATGATTACACTTTTCCCAAGGTGTGTATACATTTGAGAGTAATTTAATGTACATCAAAGTCCATGCTAATTGCTTAAGGTTTGTATGAATTTTGTAAATCAGGCAATAATAAGGGTTTGTTTGTTTTTTTTTAAACACCTACTGAAAAATATTACTTGGGGAAAAAAAAAGGTACTAACCACTCTAGGTTACCAAGGCCTATGGGATTTTCTAAGCAAGCGATTCAATTCAAAGTGTATGTATTAAACACTTATTTGTAAAGAGTTAGAGATACAAAGACAAAAGACGAGAGAGAGAGAGAGAGAGAGAGAGAGAGAGAGAGAGAGAGAGCGCGAGAGAAACAGCTTTTGACCCAATAATTTTAGAACTAGAGCTGAAAGGGATGTTGGAGGCCAATGAATCCAACCCCTTCATTTTACATATGAGGAAAGGAAGGAAGGCCCAGGGAGAGGAAGTCATTTGCTTGACAAGCTCTTTCACAACAAGGTGGAAACTGAGCCTGGGTCCTCTCTCTGGCTCTGGAGCTCTTACTGCTCTCTCCACCATACCAGCAGGTAAATATTCTACATGGGGATGCAACAGGAATAAAAAATGGATTAGTAAACAAAAGATACAGTGTAAGTACAAAGAGAGGAGTAGGGACCAAGTGAATCAGGAAAGTCTTTCTGTAAGAGGCAGAACTTGAGATGTGCCTTGAAAAATAAGTAGTTTAAGAAGCATAAGCCAGGCATACATTAAATATTGAATCATATTCTCTATTCCAAGTAAGTTTGATTTTAAGCTTCCAGACAACAGAGAATGCACTTATTCTTTTTGTTATTCAGTTGTTTCAGTCATATCTGACTCTTGGCGAATCCATTTGGGGTTTTCTTAACAAAGATCCTGGAGTGGTTTGCCATTTCCTAATCCAGCTCATTTTATAGATGAGGCAATTTGATTTGAACTCAGGTCTTGAGCTTATTGTTAAAGTACAAATCTCATCTAACCCCATAATTTACAGATGAGATGAAGAAAGGTGAAGAGACTTGGTCCATAGTCCCACAGTTAGCAAGAAACAGAGCTGAACAGGTTTTTTTGACACCAAATCCTGGGTTCTTTCCATCTCAGAGGGGAGGTAGTCTCTAAGTATTTCTACTCCAAGAAAAAAGAAAACTGTCCTAAAATGTTTCCTTAAAATGGTAAAGCCACTTTTTACACCTTACTCCCCAACATGTATTTTTCAATCCAGTGACACTGGCCTCCCAGCTGTTCCAATAAAAGACCTCCATATCTCTTGGCTCCAGGCATTTTCTCTGACTGTTCCTCACACCTGTACCCCATTCTGTCCCCTGTCTGCTCCTACTACTGACCTCCCTGGCTTCCTTTAAGTCCCAACTAAAATCTCATTTTCTACAGGAAACCTTCTCTAACCTCTCTTAATTCCAGTCCTTTCTCTCTTTAAATTATTTTTTATTTATCCTATACATAGCTTGATATGTATATATCTTCTTGTTGTTGTCCCCCCCCCCACTAGATTGTAAGCTACTTCAGGGCAGGGTCTCTCTTTTGCCTCTTTTTGTATCCCTAGTGCTTAGCACAGTGCCTGGCACATAGTAGGTGCTTAATAAATGTTTATTGAATTGAATTGGACTGGTTTGTTTCTAAACACAGTTACATTCTAAGGGGGCAAAAGGCTATACCACAGTTATCTCTCATTTTGCAGATTAAATGCATTAGGGCAAAGTTTGCTAGAAAGTGAATTTCAGATCCTAGTTTCCTAATTGGATAATGGAAGATAAGAACCTTATGATTGGATGTAGTCTTAGGATAGCTACATCTAATATGAACTACTCAATTTGTACATAAGGAAACTGCAACCAATGGGTTGTGACATGCTCTAAAGCATACAACTAGTGAGTTGCCTCGTCAACCCGAGCCTGTCTCAATCCCAGTCTAGGATATTTCTTAACACACCCCAGACAACTCCAATAATAAACAACTTTGGAAATTAAAAACCTTAAATGTGAAAGGAATTGAGATGTGAATTCCTATGGAAATAAATGTCATACATATGCAATAACTATCTCCCTTCTTCACTCAAAATGCACTTCTACTTTCAGCTCTTTGCTGACTTTGAGATTATCTGATACTGGTCAAAATAACTATACCTGTGAGAATTTAGGGTCCACAAGAATTTCCCCTGTTACAGGGAATTTTCTTATGATATACTAGTAGCAGCTAGAAGTTTCCCCAGTTCTTTTGTCTGGATATTTATAACAGATGATATATTGAAGACAAAAAATTACTTTTATGTAAACATGATCACATGGTATACTGTAGTCAGAAAATTATTTAAATTTATAATTTAAAAATAAGTTAAATAAATATGTTGCTTTTTCATCTTTAAGTTTAAATTCATGCTCTCCTTCTTCCTCTCCATCTCTTAAATTCTTACTTTCCTTCAAGGTTCAGTTCAAGTATCCCTATGAAGGTTTTTAATCCCTCAAATGTTAGTGTGCCATTTCCTTCTACATGCCCTGATCCTCAAATTACTCCTTATCTGCTTAAATAGTGTATCTTCATAGTAGAATGTAAGCTCCTTGAGTAAAGGGATTGTT